>NW_025335268.1:96247163-96260379 GCF_004798865.1 Varanus komodoensis
TTTATTAAAACATTTTTATGCCGCCCCGTTCGCCGAAGCCTCGGGGCGGCTTACAACAATAAGTTAAAATAAATCAAAAATATAAACATTAAATTAAAAATACAAAAATACAGTATAAAATAAGCCACCCTGGCCAAATAAAATCCAATAATATTAACAGTTAAAATGCCACTTGAATAAAAAGGTCTTCGCCTGGTGCCGAAAAACAAATAACGACGGCGCCAGGCGGACCTCTCTGGGGAGCGTGTTCCATAACTTAGGTTCCACCGCAGAGAAAGCCCTCCTCCGAGTACCCACCCTCCTAATTTCTTTCACGGAGGGTTCCCGGAGAAGGGCCTCCCCCGCCGATCTCAAGGGGCAGCTGGGCATATATAAATATAAAAATAGAGTAGCATTCTTCAGAACGTAGGTGCAGCAGTGGAGCTGGTATTCCTGGTGGATGGATGCTTGTCAAGTCCTGAGGTCGAGCACCCATAAGGATTATGAGAAGGTGAATGCCAGCACCCCAGTGTTTCTGCGAAGTACTCCCTTTTTGTGTCATGATCATTTTAGTAGCCCGGGTTTGCTGTAAGCCAGGAGTGGTGACCGTGACATCCTCCTAATTCCCATCCACCTCAGCCAGCATAACTCACAACCAGGCATGATTGGAATTGTGGGCTAAAAAACCTCTAAACTCCATAATATGAAGGCAAGACTGTGTTGCTGCATGCTAAGCAAGCAGGATAGGCAATCTAGAGCTACCAATGTGCTGTAATTGTCCAAAGAATGATCAATATTCTGTTCCATGCTGTGGTGTTGGTGGTGGGAGAGCAGTAGCAGCTCTCCGGGGCTCATAATTGACTCCAGTGGGGATATTTTATATTGTATCACCTCTTCTGCAGGCATTACTGCTCACTGCTGTTATGGGTAGGATCAACCTCTGATCAAGAATAAGAGTCCAGCTCTTTCCCCTGCCATGCCCATGGTCTTGCGCATTTTCGCCCCTCATGCTGCCAGCGCCATCCCATCACCATTTTCCTAAATACTTTCCTTCATTCCCATCTTCCCCTGCAGAGTGGCAACCCTAGCTGTGTACAGATGGGGTAAATGTGAATAATGATTAACCCTATCTCTGCTGGAATTTGTTAGCTTGCATTAATTTCTTGGGACACAAAGAATTAACGTAATTACATAAATGATTGTATGCAGTACAAAAATCGATTGCAGCCTTTTATCGTATCTTCTAATCACAGAATCTTTTAATCAGTCACCGTGGACAGTTACCAGTTTGGTTCCATGCATTCTATCCAATGTCTTAAGTGCATAGTTTGACTTATGACCAAAGAGAACCAATCCAAAAAGAAGATAATTCTGGCTGGATAGTTTGAACACTGTAGCTGTAGCTGTGTGCATGAAGCAGAGACATCCTAAGCTTGTGCCTTAGCAGGGAATAGATCAGTTATTCATTGTTGAATAGTCAAACTCTAAGAGGACCATGTAAAGAAAAATAAGGCAGGTGACAGAGAAATAGGAATGCAAGAAGCAGCCAAAGGGAGACCAACAGGGACATGAATGCAAGAAGAGATTATACTGGATTGTTTCATCATAGAGTATGATCTGGAAAAATGAAGATGTCCAATGAATGATACTAGTTTTCTCAAGCCAATGAGCCATGGTTTTGCTGCTCTGGAACAAAAAATACATAAACACTAAATATTCCAAGGAGGATGCAATCCCTTCCAGTTGTGGTGGGGAGAATATTGAGGATTTTCAAATGGGATGGCAAAGATGCTTTTGGGTAGGGGATGCTTAATGCTTAAAGAGGAAGGCTGTTTCCATTTTTCTTGCTTTGTTTCTTGAAATTTAAGAAAGCAAAGCTAGCGCTTTGATTGGCAGGTAGGCTGATAACAATAACTTGGTTGCTGCTTGAAAAAGTTGATCAGAGAAAGCGGGGAGAGAAGGACAGCAGGTGATAATACAGACCTGGTTAATCAGCTAATGTAGTGGTTCACTTCCATCTTGGTTCTATTTTTATATGGCTGCTGGCCTGCCAGTCTCATCTAAACTGCACCAACCCTAGAACAAACTATGGGTGGTTTGTAACTCCCCTTTTTGTCAGGTTTGGACAGCATGGCAAATTCTGTCCAGTGATGACAGCGAAGTTAATTGGGAGCTCATAGCAGTCAGACATAGAACAGGCTTTAGTGGATTATTTTCCTTCCCTGATCATGCAGCCTATCAATTATTAACCACAAGCCACCCCCAAAAAGAGCCCACAGTTTGTTGATGCATTAGGAACTGTGGATTGTTTAAACCACATGTTTTCTTTATGTGCAAGCACAGAATTGTGGCTTATTTATATTGTTTAACCTACAGAGACAACAGGTTAAAAGCAGTAAATGCCCCCCGCCCCGACCCCACCAGAACTGCCTCTTTACATGCCATCCCTGTGGTGCTGCTAAGGCATTAAGAAAATAGGGAAGCAACAGGCAAAAGAGGGATGAAACAAACAACCCAGGAACTGAGAAAACAAATAATGATTTGTTGGATTGTCAGAGGAACCCTGGATGGGGCAACAAATCATGGCTTATATAAACTATGGGTTAGCATTACATGTGAGCCAGGCCCATGTGTCCTCCTTCGCAGAAGACTGTCCTCTATCTGATGGACTGACAGAGGAGAGTCCTGTTTGAAGGGCTGTCAGGCCCAAGTCTGGTCTAAAAATAAATAACCATAAGAAGGGAGAGGAGGGAGCTTTATCCATCAACGGTTAGCAGCTGCACAGCGTGTACACAGAACACTTGTTCCCAGTCTTTCCGATTGTAGTGTGACATACTGTATTTCTATTTATGTTATAGAAATTCTAGTAAAATCTGCATTGATGCATATGAATTAGCATATACAAATATTATGAAAATCTAAGCCATCTTTGGCCCTCTCTTTTGGTGATGCATTTTCTTTGGGAATCCATAAGGGTCTATCCTGCTTGCGAATCATTGTGATTTTCAGCTACTATATAACTTTTCCATATGGGATAGGGCATCACATATGATAATACGGGAATTGCACTTCTGCTTGCACATGTTACAGTTTACACCTGTGTAGTTGCTGGAGGGATAAGGAGTCTTGAACATTGTGTGATGCTGAGCCTGAATACTACAAAGGCATCACAACTATAATTAATTCAAAATAGGTGCTATGCTGAAGCAACAAGTACCATAGCTTGGTGGCTCTTCCTTTTCCCGGCTTACCTTTCTGAGCAGCCATCTATAATATTAAAGCAAAAACTGAAACAATTTACATGCAGTTTAAAAAACCACAAAGCTCTTTATGACCATTATCTCATCAGTCTTTACTCCCGTTGTCCCTTGGAGTATATGGTTGCCACCTGGCTGGTTTTAAGCCAGCCTGACTGGTCCCTTTCCCTTTTGTAATTAGGCTTAAAACAAAAACAAAAAAAAACAACCCAGCTCCTGACTACTAGGCCATGGGCAATTTTAAATGCGCATATGTTTAAAGGAACTAGCATATAAAATAGGGCAAGTCAAAGCTATTGAGTGTGTGTGTGGGGGGGGTTGTTTTTTAAAAGACCATTTTCAGCAGTGCTGAAAAATGCTTCCATTTTCCAACCCTCTTTTTAGCACTCCTCGTGAAAATGTTAAATTTAATTGCCACTGTTCTCAATTGCCTTCACTTGTCCTCAGTAATGTCATCACACGGCCAATTCTGCTTGGCCGTAGTGGTGTTCTGATGCCATCTCATTCACAGTGGAAGAAGGAAAAATAAATAGTCAATTAGAAACTGTGCTGAGGGATCACAAATTGGGGAAACAACCATTCTGAACAAAATGGCACAACCAGTAAAAGTGTGAATAGTCTGTTTTGGGGGACCCCTTCAAAATCACTAGTTTTCATCCATGCCATAGTAGTTTGTGGTAGCAGCTGCAGATGTGGTCATGAGTCCAAAAGAGCTTATGCCTCATTAAGTCTTTGAGGGTTCAAAGACGCCCCAGACAACATGACTTCAAACAGGTGCGTCCTTAGGCTTTAAGGTGCAACAGGGTTCTTACTGAGCATACCTGGGAGCCCCAGTCACACCTTAAGATGTTGCAGTTCTCTCCTCCAAGGCTGGGGACAGCTCACCCCCTCTCTCCTCTGCCACTCCCCTGGAAAGCTGCATGGGCTATTCCTTACCACAGGTGGGAGAGGGCGTCTGCAGTGTGTGCTGGTACGCAGGATGAGGAAAGAGGAGGCTAAGCGTTCTCTTTCAGGCCTTGTCCCTGCCCCACAGGCTGCCCAGTGCCAAACACTGTAACACATTCATGAGACTCTTGAAGCCTCCAAGTTCAAAGACTTTCATCAAGTGGACAGTAATCCAGTAGGCCCGTGCCTTTAGCTAGTTTGCTGGAGGTAGAGAATATTTGCTGTAGCCTTAGCTAAGAAATATCCTGCTATATTTCCTGTTTCAAAGAGAGGGAACTGGAGCTCAGATAACATAACTTTAAACCTGCTGCTACAAAAGCATTTCCACAGGTGTTGCTCCCCTTTAGGTCAGCCAATCCTGACCTGGGATGCAACTATCACCTTTCCCAGCCGGCCCGAAGAGAATGGGAGTGGCAGCCCAACAGATTTGGAGAGTACCAGTTAGAGAAAGTTCTTTTAATTAGTGTGCCTGATCACTACAAGCTAGTGATCCTGGGCTGATCCTACGTGGATCCTGGGCTGAGTCTTTGCTGGTCCTCAGCTCACCTGAGGAAGGCCACAAACAGGAGGAGGCTGCACCACATAATGAAAAGTTTATTGCCCCTAACTTTCTTTGGAGGAAGGGCAGAATAAAATCAAATAAATTATGTAGAGAAATAGATAAATGCATGTAGAAGGGAAACATCCCAAAAGTAAGTACGAAATACATTTTGACTATACAAGTCCTTCCTAGAGCAGGTGTGTGGAAGTCAGTTCTTTCTGAGTGCCACTTTTATATTTTTATTAACTCAAAATCTTAATCAAAATGTATTCAGATTTCCATAATCTTTTCTGAGTCACATGGATTCCATTTTTTAAACTTGGGCAGATTTGCATAAAGTGAACTTGTGCACATCCAGTGCAAGCACAGATTAGTGCTAATGCATACTTGCACAAATGGAATGAAATCCCCATACATTACTTTTAAAAAATCTGATTGCATCAGTGAGGAATTACAGAATAAAAGGCCTAACAATCCTTAATAGATTTAACAATATTCATCTAACCCTAATATCTGTTTCTGTCAACTCTCCCTGCATTTTCTCCTGCATCATAGCACATGAGCTCTTCCCTGTTTCTCTGCAGTCTGGTCTCTCAAATTCCCCTTTTCTTTTAGAACTCCTCTGTGTCTCCTCTCCCTTTCTGTTTTCCTCGCTGAGTCCAGCAGCAGCACACGAGGCTTTCACTGTCTCAGCAGTTCATAAAGAAGGGGAGTCTCAAACATGGGTGGGCCATGATGCTGTGTGGTTGGCTAATTGGTGCCAGCATCATCACATGCCTCTGAAGCCATGGAGAGGGGAGGCAGTGCAGACACAGGGCTGTTCATATGACTTACCAGCACTTGTTGAGGGGAGTAGCTTTGGCAACCCCGTTTCCTCTGCATACACCAGCCATACTTTCCACTTCTGTGTGTTCAGCCAGCATGTGACGAGGCCCAACTTGCATGCAAGTCTACACGCATAAAGAGCCTCCATTAGGGAGGGAGGCTTCATATGGAGGTGGTCCACAGGCCGAGACAGTTGCTAGGACAGGCCTTTGTTGCCTGCTGGCCAAATAGGTGGCTAGTGTGTGGTCATGCAGGGCAGGCAGGAGTGTGTCTGCCAAGCACAGCCCTGTTTCCTGCCCCGTCAGAGTGTGTGCATGATTGTAGGGATTCTTCCATTCCCATCCTCACTGGCGATATGCTTAGCTGGGCCTCAGAGGTCCGCACAAGGACACGGAAAATGCTGCAACCAGTAGGGGCCTGTAGCTGCAAGTGCAGAGGCGGATCCAACTAGTCATAAGTCTCATGAGCAAGCAAAGATATAATTGCTAGTTTCCCCGCTTTCGCATGATTCCCACGCACACCAACCCCATTATAAAAAGGTGGAAATGCCTAACCTGAGACTAACTTGCCGGCACTCAGAGCCTGAAGCTCAAGAACGCTGCTATTTTTGTCCCTCCCCTCTGTGTTTCCTCCCCTTTTGTGATCCTCTTTTCCCTTTGGTCCCTCCCCTCAGTGCTATGCAGCCCCTGAAAGCACCTTAAAAAAATTATTACTTAGCCCTTATTTATTTTTATTTATTTAAAACATTTATATGCTGTCCTTTACAACAATGTCTCAGGGCGGCTTGTGAATGCTGTGGCCTTTTTCATATTGTTATTGTATTGATGTTTTTAATCTTTTAAGTGTTTTGATAGGTTTTAATGTGTTGTTGCTGTTGGTATGCTTAATATATTGTAAACCACCTAGGAAGGTCTTTTGGCAGTTATAGGCGGCCTATAAATATGTGAACAAATAAATAAATCTGTCAAATGGAATTTTGCCTTTGGGCTGAAAGGGTTCTGCACCCACATTTTAGAAGGATCCTGCTATCAGCATTCTGTTCACATAACCTAACGTGACTCTGGAGCAAGAGCTTCCTTCTGTGTACTTACTTTGTCCTTGTTTATTCAGACAACTTCCAGTTTGGTGCTACCCATGGAAGGATGAAGTCCCACGCAGAAATATAACCTTGGAACAAACATCCATGTGGATTTTAAGAGGAACCCCAGCCGTTGCCCCGGCCTTTGCAGTGATCTACCCAAGGCCTGCTCCCCTTCCCTCTTTCCCTCTGATTTCCTCCCTGGTTTCATGGTGTAACCAGACTCAGCAGCTTCTTACACCTGCTGCTAACCTGCTTCGCTGACTCTGCTGGAGCCCGCAGATGTGCGCTCGTGATTAAATGTGAAAAAAGGAAGCGTAGCAGAGAAATGCCACTGAGGGGGCCCTTACGGTGGTGGAGCAAGCAATGCAGCTGGAATAAGATTTCCTCCTGTTCTCCTCACTGATTTACAGGATCACGAGGGATTTGGGCAGGGGGGAAGGAAACCAGGGAGAAGGAGAGAGATCAAAGAGAAGGATGCTAGTCAGCTCAGCATATCAGGCTGCATGTTTGGGCACAGGATGATCCTCAGAGCAAAGTGTCCTGCAAAGAGCATCTGTGCTATGGGGGAGTTGAAGCTGATCATTCCAGACTTGTTCCTCAGGAAGTCCCATTAGCACTAGTGCAGGGCTCTCTCTCCCTCTCTCTCTCTCTCTCTCTGGCAAGGTGTATGTATGAGTTGAGAAACAACTTGCAGGCTGCGGGGAGGAAATGTAAATATCCCCTACCTGTGTACTATGTTCCCGATCTGGATCCATACCCATGTGTTTACTAGTATACAAAAAAGAATGGGTCAAAGTCGTGGTGCATATTTAAATAAGCACAGTGTTCCCAACTCAGTGTTCTCCAGGGCAGTTGGGCCATGACTCCCAGCATGCCCGAGCCAGCCATGAGGCATGCTGGGAGCTATAGCCCAATGCATACAGAGGGTGCTAGGTTGGAGAGGTAGCCTTGTAATATAGTTTGACCTTCAGGTAGGGTTTACTTCTCCATAAACATGCTGGGCTATCAGAGGTTTGTAGAGAGATCTGTGCCTGATTGTGGAAACTGTCATAGTACAGAGATGAGTAAATAGGCTGAGATTTCTTTAAAAAGCCCATGGGGTCTTATAAAGTATTTATATCGTGAGCATTTATATAATGCTTTAAATTGTTCAAAGCACCTTATATTACCTTGCAGTTATTACAACAGTCTGGCAAAGTTAGTTGTTATTATGGATGAGCTAGATATTTATGTCCCACTGTTCTAGTCTAAAGAGTTCAGAGAAGCTAACAAAGTGAAAAAAAAAGGCATTAATATAACACAGAAAAATAGCAAAGCAGTAGCTGTTTTAGTTTTAAAAAGAAATCTAAAACAACAACAACCAGAAGGATTAGTGGGGAGAAATCTGACATGCCTGAGCAGATACAAAAGGTCTTTCCATGGGCCTCACAAGGATGTTATACTGGGGCTAAGCAAGCCTTCTGGCAAGGGCATTCCAGAATTGGGGCTGCACAGCTGTATCTCTCATTGTCACCAGGGTCACCTTCACAAGCAAGGGGACCTGGAAAAGGGCCTCTGAGGATGCTTTGGGGCATGTTTGTGTAGGCAGATTGCAGATGGGGTGGACTGTTGAGGCTGCGAAGGAGCCTAAGGCCAGCTGGTTAGTTCATGGCAGAGGGAAAATTTGAACTGCAGACTTCCTGATTCACAGCTCAGCCTCTTAGCCACTTTTCTATAACATCATTTGCAATCACTGGGCACTGTACCAACAATTCCCTGATAATACTGAGCCAGAAAGAGGATTCTTTCACTGAAAAAGTCATTTTGCTTTGCTTTGCACTGCATATTGCATTGCATTGCATTTATATCCTGCCTTGTTTCCTCTTGTAAGGTACCCAGGGCAGCTTACATAGCTCCATTTTATCCTCACAACAATTCTGTGAAATTCAGGTTAGACTGAAAGTGAATGACCGGACCAAAGTCTCCCTGTGAGCTCCACAGCCGAGGGTCCCCAGTCCAACACTCTGACCACTGGACTACATTGGCTCTCCTGCTTCCTGTGACTGATCCAACTGAAGGCAAAATAAATTATTCACATTTTATTTATGAAATTGGTATAATGGTGCATTATAAGTAACATCACCCAAAACAAAACAAATGCTAGATCCCCGCCCCGAGGGGCTTACAATTACATTTACTTTCATGTGGAGGGAAACAAAAGAGTATGGGGAGGGAAGACAGTGAAACAAGTGTATTAAGATTACAAAAAGATGGGAGGAACAGGAGAGACAAGGGTAACAAGGCAGTTGTCCTGTGTGTGAGAGAGCCTAATAGTCAATGGCCATCGCCAGCAGTCCCAGAGAAGTGACAATACATTGCAGAAATGATAAATAGTTCCATGTCTTTATGTCTGTAAGCCATATGGCTTTAGAATTCCCAGAACCACATATCAGCTCATTTCCTGAAGTCCCCTTCTTACTTCATTAGCAAAGGGTATGAGAGAGGGTCAGTTTGAATCCTGTATCTGAATTCAGTAACAGATTTTGAAGGATTGGGATTCAGTCTGAAGTAATTCTCCGAGTCTAGGCTGTATCCTAGCACTTCTGGAGAAGGGCATGAAAGCTCACAGATGTTGTGTTAAGTCCTGCTAAGATGGCTCCCCACTTCCTTTTCTGGAGTGGGTATGTGTGTGTGTGTGTATTCCATTTAATTTCAGAACAGTCAATTTTCCATTTCATCATTGGATATGTATGCTTCACTTTTTGATTTGGTGACCTCCAGCTAACATCAACTGGCAGGTCCAAGCTGTAGCTAAAGTACATCAAGTGTGGATCCCTGGTAAACTGCTGCCAATCTATCATTGTCATAGATGGGTTTCTTGATGGGTTTCGTTCTCTTAATGTAATCCTTGCAAACACAACATGCAAAGTCCTTCACTATCCAGTAGCTTCAGGTGCCCTCCTTCTTACACCTTTTAGTACAAAAAGTTATTCAGCTCTCTAATCTGCCTCCTCTTTTCTTCTCCTATGTCCTGCATCTTCCCACCCTACCATAAATCTTAATTGCATCTGTGATTTCCCCCCCTGCAGCATTAATTAATCATATTTAGGCCTCTTACCAGCTGTTGCTACAAACCAACCTCCTCCAGCCCAAGGCAGGTGCCTATTGCTTTGCATAAGCCCAATCAGTGGGAGGAGGGGTTCCTCTTTCCTCTGGAGTGCTGAGGTACTAATTCATCCACCTTGCTTGTCAGCTCGCTGTCTTCTCTGTCTTGGGATGAGTCCCCCACCTTTGTTTTACTCTGCTTGCTCAGGGTTTCAGCTCATGTGATCTATTTGGAAACACAAAAACAGAAACTACATGTTTATCCTAAGAATGAATGTTCCACATAATGGAAACAAGCTTTTGAGCTGCACAGAACTCTTATTCAGGTGTTCAGAGCAAAGGGTCTCACATGTTCAGGCTAATGTTGACCTGGTCAAGTGGTGGATTTTTAAAATGTAGGATTAAAAATATGTATGTCTGATGTAGTGTATAATCCATATGACTTTGCTGGAAGGTTAACAACAGAGTGTGTTGTGATGCCTTAAAGACTAATATATTTAAAGCTGATGCCATAATAACTTTGTTAGTGTTTAAACCTTCATTGTGGCACGAACCTTTAAGGTGTTGGAAATCTTCATTGTTTTTGCTTCAGCTAATCTACCCCTTTGGAAGGAAAAGTTTGCATCTTTTTCCATCGGAGAACAAATAATTTAAACAAGATCTCATTATGTCTGTCTGTCTGTCTGACCAATTTATACACAGCCTAAATAGCAGAAGCTCTCTGGGTTGTTTACACAGAACAAATTGTAAGAAAACTATTCATTGCAATTAATGCTCAGGTGATTCTGACATGAAAGTATATGTATGTACAAAGGCAAAAATGTTCTCAAGACAGAAGAGTTGTGCTTTGTTCATTTTGCCTTATATGTGGCTGAAAACAAGCATAGCCTTAAGTGCAATCTTGGAATGTGCATTTCTGGCTATACACTACAAAATCTTATGGATCCAGAATCATAGAATCATAGAACAGTAGAGTTGGAAGGGGCCAAGAAGGCCACCCTGCTAATGCAGGATGCCACTTATACCATCCCACTCAGATAACTGTCTATGTTCTTCTTGAATGGCTGTACAGTGGAAGAGCACACAACCCCTCTTGGCAACTGGTTCCACTGTCACATTGTTCTCACAGTTAAGAGAATTCTTCCTTGTGTCTTTTTCCTTCCTTCCCTTCCCTTCCCTTCCCCTCCCTCCCTCCCACTTTCTGACATATTAGTTCAATAATTCCAGAAAATATGGATAGAAGTTGGGCTTCTTGAAGATTTAGTGGCTGACCCACTGAAAACCTGCAAATTTGCACTTATCTTCCCAACATCGAGTTGCACAATGTATCTATGAGAAACTGAAATTTGAAAAAAGGGGTAAATCTTGAGTGCAGATGGAAACCAATGCTCCCTAAGTCAATCCCTGTTTTCCCTGATTCTAGTGTATCACTCCTTGGAGGAAAGGAAAACTCAAAGGGGTTGGGGGTGGGGGAAACAACCATTGAAATCAAACCACTGGGATAATGCTTGGGAATGAACAATACTGTTATTTCAGCCATAGAATTTGCAGCATCTGGATGCTAAATGTGGAGGTTTGAGTGAGAAATTGTAGATTTGATTAGGGAGCAAACATTGTCCCAGGAACCATAGAAAACTGGGGATTTCTTCCTCTGAGGACTGCTCCAGCCTCAGAAAAGAGGGCTGGAGTTCCACTCCCCTCTCCCACAGCTGGTGGGGAAAGAACTGCTGCAGCTGGCCTCTGAGGTCGGAAAAGCACCCTCAGATAGGAAGAAAGGGGGCATTTGTGGGGGCTAGAGAGGGGAGGGGCCACAATTCGAGCTGAGGCCTCTTCAGTCTCTCTCCCTCCCTTTCTGAAGTACTCTCACTAGAAGGACAAAAAAGCCCTTTCTTCCAGCATTACCTGGACCCCTAGGCAAACATTTTGTTCCAGAAGCAACAGCAGTATGGAAAGTTGCCAGGAACTATACGAACCGCTGTTGCCATTGCTTTCATATCCCTGCCTCGGCTGATCCGGCCAGCCACTGTCTCCCTTCTCAGCCCCTTTGTTCCACCCAAAACTGATAGGAGCCTATCAGAAATTCTTTTTCTGGGATCTCCTTGCAAAGAAGGAGTCCACCAGGAGAAAAAGTTAATCTCTTTCCCAGTCCATAACAGTGTATAAATGGATACACAAAGCAACTCTGGGGAACCACTAGCCTTCCAGATGTTTTTAGATTGCAACTTCCATCAATCCCAAGGGCAAAAGGAAGATCACAGGTTCTCCATTCCTGTCATATTCCTTTCCAGTTCAAACATTTCCATTTATTTATTTATACTATTGCTATACACCTAAAATTCCTATGCAGTTTCCATGTAAATGTTAAAATCACAATTAAAGTCACATTTAAAATACAATTTTAGAAACAACAACAGCAATAATGCATAAAAGGACAGGAGCAATTAAATGGTGCAGAATAGTTAATTTAATTGCAAGCCAGGGAAAGCCTGGAAGAAAAGTCCATTTTCAGGAGCCATTTGAAACATGCCACATTTTCTGCCTCTCGAACTGCGTGTGGGACAAGGATGGGTGTCACCACCAAGAAGGTTCACTATCAAGCCATCTCATGGTGACATTCTGATAATTTTGGAATAACCAGCAAGGCCTCCTCCAATAATCTTAACAGTCAGTTGGGGACATATAAGGGAATGTAGTCTACTAATTATTTTGGTCCTTAGTTGCTTAGGGCTTCGTGTGACAATAGCACACAAGGCTCAGTAGATAATGGGCAGCCAGTGCAGTTCTTTTAGAACAGGTCTTGTGTGAGATAGCTGGGTGTCCCGGTGAGTATAATTGCGGCAGTCAGCAGTGGATGCTGCTTCTGAACCAGGCCCAAGGGCATCCTCAGACACAATGTGTTACAGTAATCTAATTGTGAGGCTACCAGTGGATAGTTTATTCCCATCCAACCTGGGCATGGTTCACGTGCCAGCTGAAGCTGGTAGTAAGTACTCCAGGCCACTGGGTTCACCTGGGCTTTCAGTGAACAAGATGAATCCAAGATCACCTGCAAATTATCTTCACAAGGAGACCAACTGCATGCAGAACAGGCAAACAGCCCTATTCCTCGGCCTGGACTACCAACTCAAAGGGTCTCTGTCTCATCAGGATTTAGCTTCTATTTACTGACTTTCATGCAAGCCCTCAGTCCTCCGTCAGCTTCACTGGCTTCCCATTGAAGCCCGGGCCCAATTCAAGGTGTTGGTTATGACCTATAAAGCCCTAAACGGCTTGGGTCCTGGCTACCTGAACGAGCGCTTACGTCCGTATATGCCCAACCGCCCCTTGAGATCTGCGGGAGAGTCTCTTCTCCAGGAACCCTCCATGAAAGAAATTAGGAGAGTAAGTACTCAGAGGAGGGCTTTTTCTGCGGGGCACCCAACCTATGGAATTCACTCCCCAAAGAGGTCCGCCTGGCACCGTCGTTACTGGTTTTTCGGCGCCAGGTAAAGACCTTTTTATTTA
>NW_025335268.1:96260479-96388720 GCF_004798865.1 Varanus komodoensis
TAGAAATGCTATAATCATCATCATCATCTAGTCACTAATTCAGAATGTGCACAACTTGTCCTGATTCAGATCTCAGAGAGAAAAAGAAGTGGATGACATCAGACACCTTGCCCCAAATCTCTTGAGGACTGCTCCCAATGGCTTCCCATAGATAATAAATATCTCTGGGGACAAGGCACACCCTGTAGCACTCTACATTCCAGCTGTCATGGGCCCACTTTGAGACTGACCTGGGAAGTATGTCAACCACTGTGAGACAGTGCCTCCAGCTGCCAACTCACACAAGCAGTCCAGGAGGATACCGTGGTCAGTGGTATCACAAGGCACTCACGGAGTGGTCCAGAAGAAGTTTCAGGGTTGCACTCCACTGTCTCTCTCCCAGTGGAGCAAAGTGAATTTCATCCCCAAACTGGGCCTGAGTCCAGGCTTAGAATGGATCCAGGTAATCAGTTTCATTCAAGAACTCCAGCAGCTGAGATGCCGCCACTCTCTCAAGCACCTTACTCAGGAATGGGACATGTATGACTGGATGATTGCTGGCAAGGATCTTTGGATCCAGGAGTGGTCACCCCACTGCTTCCTCCAAGGCAGCTGGGATCGCACCATCATGTGGCGGTGCATCCCCCACACCCCGATCTATGTGTTCAGTTTGCTCCCTAACCAGATCTACCATTTCTCACTTAAACCTCCGCATTTAGCACTGTGTGTTCTCTCTTCCATTTATTCTCTCCTGCTTCTGTATTTACTCCAGTGTTGTGGTACATCTTGTTCTTGGGCTCAGCTGTGTACAGAGGGATGGAACAATCCCTTTTGCAAGTTGATGCCAGTTCCTCACATCTATATTATCTCTCCACTTCCATTTGTAGGGTGCAACTGGTACAGGTATGATTTCCTGAAATCCATCCTATTTACACCCCCGTGTAGTTCACTACATAATCCTTCCTGATCTTGGCTGCTAATATGTTACGGGATATTTGTGGCCTGCTGTCACATCCCTCACTGACTCATTGTTCCCATAAACAGCACTTTTACAATCTATCTTTGTAAATTATCCTCTCCAGCCCCCTCAGTCACTATATGATCTCTTTGCTCCAGCATCTCTCACTATGAAGGATGCCAAACATTTGGCAAATTTGTACCGACCCTTGAAATGTTGAGAACCTGAGTGGGTTGAAAGCCATCTATGAGAAAGTGGGGCTTTATAAAGGTAATGAAGGAAGGTGATTACAGCTGTCAGAAAGATGGAAAACCCATAGATGATGATGCCACTCATAATGAATGGGCCCAGCTCTAATGTGTGGGTATTTTTCCGGTGAATTGTGGCATGGAACCCAATCTAACATTCTAGATTTAGCTAGAGGGAGGACTAGAGAGAGGGCAAGCTAAGCAAGCACATCCACATGTCTTTAAAATTTTAGAACAGAGCCTCTTATGCTCTGTTTTACCAAGCCTTCCAGTGCGCCACTTCAAACATGACAATTTATTACTTATATTAAAAAGATTTACAGGGGCCCCTCTGCATGTAGCAAATGTATACTTGAAAATTGTATATTTGAAAACAATATATAAATGTATACTTGAAAAATACTTGCATTTTGGAAATCCTCCTCACACAGCTGCCATTTAAGCTTGCTGTTCCTTGACCTTACGAACTAGATAGGAGCACCCCTTTCTGAATTCAAACCTTGGCAACTCCAGAACCTACCATTGTGATCAGTGCTGGCTTCCAAGTTTTTGAGGGCCCTTGGGCAAAACAACTTCAATAGGCCTTCTTGATGTTCCAGTTTATCATCGCTACCAGAAGCAGTTGCATCAATTGCTCATCCTTTCCACCCTCATCTTTCTCTGGCCTGCTATGAAGAGGCAGGTGAGCAAGCAACAGAAGAGAAGCAACTATAGGAAGCTGTTGCCAATGGGACCCTGCTGAAGTGAAGGCCCTTAGCAGTGACCCAGCTATGCCTGCCTTTGATGCCAGCCCTGAGTGTCATTGCTGCATCACTATTCTAGCCAAAGGACACCTTGAATTGGCCATTTGAAACCCCCTGTCGGAAGAATGCCCCATACACATAGTTCAAGTATTATTGGTAAATGATTGATCAATGATTGATTGCACTTTTAAATCACCCAATAATGTAAGTTCTTTGACTGGTGTATAAAGCATTGACAATCCAGAATGTAAACAATGAAACAATAATGAATTGTTTCAATGAATAAAACCCACAATGAATAAAACCAACACATAATAAAGTCAAGGTACAACATGCCAATGGAGGTTTCTTTCTTTCTTTCTTTCTTTCTTTCTTTCTTTCTTTCTTTCTTTCTGATGCTTGGTGTGGGACGGGGGCAAATTTACAGGAAAAAAGCAGCTGGGTGGAAAGTTTAACCTTCCTGTCTATGTCCACTGGGCCTGATCGAATTTGATAGCTCTCATGATCACATCAGAATGTTAGGATCATGCACAAGCTATGCAGCCATGTGTGAAGAAAAAGCATGGGGGAATCTGCTGCTTGGTTCTCTCTGGTCTGAAGTAAAATAAAGACTTTTGACCTAGTAATCCCTGGATGAGTTGGTCTGCTGGCTGGGGATGATAGGAGTTGTAAGCTAACATACTTGGAGGGAGCAGGTTAAATTGGAGCAGGTTAAATCAGCTCTTTTCTGCATTGAACAGAAAGGAAATTGAGGTCAAACAGACCTACCAAAGTCACCAAAAATGCTTGCAGTAAAGCAGGGCATTTTGGTCTGTAATGTTATGTACAGTTATCTTAGGATAAGCCTTACTGAGCATTCTAGGACTTACTTCTGAGTAAACAGGCATATGATTGTTCTGTCAGTCTTCCAGGTTCATGGCTGGCATTTCTGCTTCTTTAGTTATTCTATTTCATGCTCTTGATGGTCACAAATCAGTGGAAAGTACTCAGAAATTTGTAACAAATGAGCAAACATGTCTAATCGACCCTTTTAATTTTTTTTCTGGCTCAGGCAGGATGCATGCTTGGAGGGCAATGGTGTGCTACCTGATCTCCTTTCTTTACATCTGAAGATTATAGCAAATATAAATGAGCTCCGCTGCAATCCTACGCCCATTTAGCTGAGAATAAAGACCATTGAATGCAATGAGGGTTCTGTGTTTCGCCATTCATCTGGGCTTGCACCAAGGTAGGTGAACAGAGCACGACTGCATCAGCCACCTTGTTTTTATTTGCTTAACGAGCTAGCTAACTTATTATAGTTTTAAAGGCACAACCCCAAACCCCTCCAAATCCATAGGATTATGGGCATTCTGTGGAGCACAAAGATAGGCACTGAAAGTGTTTGGAGACATGTCTCCACACTTTGCACCTTTTGCTTTCACTTCTCCAGTTCTTGGTGGGGGTGGGGGAAGGTAGGGAAAGGGCTTGAGTGACTGGTGGGTCTAATTATAGGCTGCACTTTACCAACCACTGGACTTGGGAACGGGGCAAGGATGGGACCATGAGATGAACATTCTTCTAGTACTACCAGTCTTAACTAGGAAAAAAATCTCTTAAACCTGTTTCAGTCATTGTAACTGCCCAGCCCCTGCCCCTTTGCTTCTGGAACTTTTTAGGTTTCTTGTTTCTGTGCCTGGACAACTCTACACTTTCATACATTTGGTCCCTCCCACAAATAAACTGGAAGATGAAGGGAAGGGAGAAAAGTCACCAAACTCCTTTGCTAAATTTAAGGATTCCCTTTCTACATAAACTACTGCACCTATTCTTCTGAAAACTTGCAGGGCAATCTCTCTGCTATCTCATATTTTCAGAAGAATAGTCCACGAGGGGATTGGTGTGTCCTTTTTTCTTTCTTTTTGGCCCTTGCACAAAAATCCTAGAACCTATTTGTATGGAACTTGGTGGGCTTGTTCCTCTCAGAAGAAACAAATATCTGTCCAAATTTCATCCAATTCTGCCAAGAAATAAAAAGTTATTCCACTTTCCTTTAAAAGAAAAAAAGTGTGTACCACAAAATGACAACTCCCATTTTTCCATGCATAATCTAAAGGGTTGCAAATTTCACCCATGGGTGTGCCTGGTCCCTACTCTACTCTTTTTGGTGCCAGGGAAAAAACTTTTGAATGCCCAGTATTTTAATAATTGACGTTTAATCTCAACTTTTTAACTGTATTTTATCTTATATTGCTGCAGTACTTCTGGACCAATTTAATTGCAGTTGCTGTGGGTCTATTATTGCTGTTTTATTTTGGGTTAATGTTTTATTGTTTATTATATATTGCTTTGGTTTTTGTTATATATTCTTTTTAACTACCAGACAGACTTTTGGCTATTGGACAGCACAGAAAGGAAATAAATAAATAGGAAACACATGATTGCCAATTATTTGATTTTCTATGAAAATCAGTGCAGGCATAAAGCCTCAGCTTTCTGAACCTTGAAACAGGTTTGATGCATTAATTGAAGCAGGTGACTTCAAAATTGCTTTGAAAAGAATCAAGCTATTTTCCAAAATGCCACAGTGGGGACTAAGTTGAATATCATGGCTAATGCATTCCTGTACTATCAATAGAACTGTCACTTTTGGAGAAGCTGAAGAGCCAAGTCTGTCCCAGCAAAGAGTTATCAAACCTACTTTGCAGGCCACAAAGAAAAGTAACTAATACCCCTCTCCCTTCTACCATTTATGGTTGTGTTGATAGCAATGCTACATCAAGGCTCCAATGCCTATCATCTGTAGATGTGATCAGTCTCTCCTGGATTCTTAGAAATGATAGTTCTTAAATTTATCTTGTGATAGTGAATCCTGTGGCACGTGAACACATAAATAGCAGGTTACCTTGCTTAGTCTGAAAATTTATGACCTCATTCATGTCACCTTTGTGCAGACTTTGATATGGATTTTTTCCCTTGAAAACCATTGATGTAGCAAATTCAGGTCACTGGAGAAAACAATAATGCTAGGGAAAGTCGAAGGCAGAAGAGGAGGACCACTACTGGATGGATGGATTCCGTAAAGAAAGCCACAGCCTCGCGTTTACAAGGGCTGGGCAGGGCAGTCAAGGACAGGATGTTTGGCAGGACTTTCATCCACAGATCACCATAAGTCGGAGATGACTTGATGGCATGTAGCAACAACAAGCAGAATCAAGACTCAGAGGTGCAGAGCCACAGTTTTGTTTTGTTTTTTAGTTATTAGCAGGAACAATGATGTCATCCACCACCCCCACTTAGATCTTCCTACTTTCCTTGAGCTTAGCTGCAGTTCATCCAGTAGCTGAGGGAGGGAGGGGAAGAGCTACTTTCCCAGCAGCAAGATGCTATTGCCTGTTGTAATGCAAAGTAGCTTGGTCTTGAATGGTCAGTTAAGACCCATTAGTTCCTGGTGGAAATACCACCAGAACTGGTTGTTGGTCTAGACCAATACAGATGCCTGTATATTTAGACTCTTCTTGGGGGCATGGCCATGAGGATGGTCATAAAGAGTGTCTGCACTTCCATATTTACTAGTAGACCACTGCTGAAAAGTCTGGGCCAAACATTGGTCATAGAATCAGATAATCGATGGGCAGGAGAGAATTTTCACTCTGTGATGATGCAATTTATGTACCTTGTTTTCTTTAGAAGCCATGCTACTCTTTGGACTGCTCTTCTCCTCTGGGTATTGGAAAGAGGCATGAATAGCAGAAAGGAAAGATGAATTGTGTACCTGGGACAACACTGCATTGGAGAAAAGGCACAGCTTGACTTGATTGTCAATAACTAGAACACTTAACTCAAGTTGCAACAAATTGGATTCAGACTAGATATCAGGGAAAAAATTCTAACTGTCAGAGCAATATGGCAGTGGAATCATTTGCCTAGAGAGGTTGTAGACTCTCCCCCACTAGAGGCATTCAAGGTGAAACTGGACAGTCATTTGAGTGGGATGGTGAAACACAGTGACCTGCACCAGCAGTGGGTGGGACCTGATGGCCTTCTTGGCCCCTTTCAACTGTACTATTCTGTGATTCTATAGATAAAATGAAGCTGGGAACTAATCTGGGAAGGCTTGTCAGAAGAGAGACAGCTTTAACTCCTCCTTCAAGGTAGCAATCTGGGATATCTAACACATCTGACAGGCCATTCCATAGTTTAGGAGTAGCCCCTGAGTGAGTCCTCTGGATTGTCGATATTAATCTTGCAGAAGCAGGCTTCAGAAGATTGTCCTAGAGGAACTTAGCAGGTAAGGCAGAATATATGAGCAAAGGTGTTCCTGAAGGGATTTTTGATGTGAGCTATGAAGGATGTTAACTTGTACTGCATCTGGAAACGTATTGACAGCGATATATTGGTGATATATTGGTGATATCTGGTCTCTCCATGTTGTCCCAGAGACCAACCTGGCTGCCATATTTTGAACTAGTTGCAGTTTCCACAGTAGGCACAAAAATAGCCCTGTGTACAGTGCATTGCAGAAACTGATCCTTGAAGTTACCAGCACAGGCCCTACTGTTTTCAGGTCATTTCCTCCCAGAAGGGATGCAGTTGGTGAATAACCCAAAGCTAATAAGAAACACTCTCAGCCACAGATTCTATCTATGGTAACATCTGAAATGCTGGGTCAAACAGTACCCACAAACTGCATAAGCAGTCTTTCAGGAGAAGTACAATCCCCTCTAGAACTAGTTGACACACCTCTAATCCTGGATTTTAACCTTTAACAGCAAGCACTTCCATTTTGTCTGGAGTCAGCTTCCATTTGTTTTTCTGCATCCTGCCCATCCAGCGTCAGGCAGTCATTCAGACACTGCCTCTAGAAGTAGCAGCAGATGTTGGTGTGGAGAAATGGATCTGGAAGTCATTGGCATATTGATAACACCCAGTGCCACTTCTCTCAATTATCTGTAGCAGCTCCATGTAGAAACAGCATTGCTTCATGTTAAGCAGCATTGGAGACAAAATGGAGCCCTGTGGGACTTTTGAGGCTCCACAAGTCAGCTCCTTCTTAGAGCAGAGACTGTCTCCAAGCATCACCATCTGGAACCAAGCTGAGAGGCTGCAAGGCAGTGCCCCCATTTCCCCACTTCCTCAGGTAATCCAGAAGGATGTTCTGGTTGATAGTAGCAAAGGCTGCTGACAGAAACTAACAGGGACACACTCCCTCTGTCAATTCTGAGTCAGAAATCGGTTCTCCTCCCCATCCTAAAGCATATTAGCCATTATCAGATCCTACCCTCACAGCTTCAGTTTGTTTTCTTCCTCCAGTAAAGATTGATGTTTGGTTTGAAAAGAATGAAATCAAGACACTTTGGGGTCTTAAAATCCACCCATATTCTTCCATGGAAGATTGATCTGATGCTTCATGATGCAATTGCACCAACATTTATTTCTAGTTTCCCCTGCCAATAGTATCTGAAGACAGGGAATGTGGAGCTGGGATGGTAGCCGAGTGACTGATGACCTTCTTGGGTGGTACTACTTTGGGCAAAAAGACAGGTGTGATGATGACAGGAAGCACAGGTGTGGGAAGATGATGCCAATGATGCGGGTGCAAAGGACAGGGACATCAGAAAGGTAGAAGATGATAGACGCTTGTGTCATCACCAACTTTTCCTCTTAGCCTCTTGCTGAACCCAATTACCTTAACTGAAAAGAACGTGTTGTAATATGACAGAGTTTTCACTTTGATTAAAGACCTCCAGCCTCTTTTGCAGGTGGCACATCTCATAATTCATTGTGGAGATGGCTGAATTTTATAACCAATGATAGGCTGAGTTCTTTCTTCTCTCATTCTTTCCCTCCCTTTTTCTCTCTCTCTTCCTTCCCTGCATCCACTTTCCAGTCAAGACCAAACTGGGTTTAACTAGGCCTGAATAATTTAAGAGAGTTATTATGCTCCTGTGTTTTTCCCTTACTGTCAACTGTAAAATCCATACAGTAGCTTCGGGAAATGGGGGTAATTTGAATTGATAATAGGAAGCTCTGGAAAAAGTCATCTATTGCTGTGCAATGGTGGAGCAGATGCGTGCTAAATCTTGTATAATGAAAGAATATGCCGATGTCAATTATGTAAGAAAACGACTTTACAGTGGTTTGAGGCAATGGGTTAGCATTCTGCCCGATATTATCACATAAAGAAACACCCATCAAAACCTCTCATAAATATGGAACGGCAAGTAAGATTACATTATAAATTTGAATGTTATGAATGTGTATGAGCAAGACAGATAGAGGCAGGGAAGAAGCCCACCTCATAACTGAATAGTAAAGAAGGACTGTATTTCAGCATTTACATAGGGGCATTAAGAAGAGTATGAAGAAGGCGGCAAAAACCTCCAGCACTGTGATATTCCAGTGTTACCAAAATACACTTCTTGAAGTTGGTCTCTTCACGTAGGCCTTGTTAATAGTGAACTAGAAGTGGCAAAAGTAGAAGAGGATTGGCAGTCACTGACACATTGGTGTAACATATAAAATTGACATTTGGCTCTGACTTGGTTGTGGGCCTTCCCATCCTTTGGTTTCAAATGGTTCTGCTATTCATGACACTGGCAAGATTTTGAGAATCTTCTCTGTTGGTGGAGAGCCTATCGCTGGAAGAAGTCACTTTGCACCAATAGGCCTAACTGCTGATGTTTTAAAACGTTAAATTGTTAATATCACAGTGCAATCCTATACATATTTATCCAGAAGTATCCCCTTAAGCCTGAATCATATTCTCATTTGCCTGGAAGTAAGGCCTGTGAAACTTAGTTATACTTTTGAATAGTGGTATTATAGGTAATTTTAGGCTCTAGACTAAATTGTTTTATTCCACCCTTTTAGATTGTAAAGGTTTCTTTCAAATGTGGTAAGTCAGCCCTGCTGTGTTTGAGGGTGTTCTGGAGGGGATCTACACTACTTTCTGTTTATCAGGGAGTATTATCACAGTATTTATGCAAAATTGTCTTTACCATGGTTGAGACACATGGTAACACATACAGCACACTTTTCACTGTATTCCAAATGTGATCTTCTGTCACACACAAACACAATTGCAGGAGATGTAGGAGTTGGAAAGGAGATATGTGGAGGGCAATGACCTTGCTTAGAAAAAAATCCCCCCCAGCCATTAATTTCATGTACATTTGAAGGAGAAAATAAGATGAGATTTTAAACAAACAAACAAACAAGGCAGATCTATCTGCCCTCTCACGAAACATTATAGAGAAGGAGAGAGGAAGAGAAGAGAGGGAGGCTGTATTTCTGTCTGTTGTTGTTCTCCAGCCTCCCATGAGGTGAAGCTAGTGTGGTCAGAACACCCTTTTCCAGGCACCTAAGAGATATCCCTGAAGCCAATGCAGCCCCTCTCCCTTGAGTAAACACCATCAAAGCACATGTGATTTATTTCCAAATGCCATTGAAAAGTTCATGATTTACTTCTGAGGAGAAATGTAGTTGTTCCTTGGATGAGGGGGAGGGGCTAAGCAGCACTGCATTTACTCTCCAGGTTAGTGGACAAGTTAGTGAGAGGGAAGGAGGGGGAAGGAGAGAGAAGTCATGGAGGGAGCAAGGGAGGTGGGCGAGCAACTGGCGGCTGACTGGAATCACTTTCTAGGAGGCGCTGCTCAAAGCCTAACGGGACACTTGCTCTTGCGGCGCCACTGTGATCCAGTCCACCAGCCGCTGAAGTAACTCCTCCTCCACTGAAAGCAGTTGGAATACGTGCCTTGGAAAAAGCTCAACAAGTCATGATAAAACTGGTCTGACTAAATATGGAATAAGGCACAGAAATAGTGCAAGGATTATGGTTTGGGATAAGACACACGACATGTTAGTCCTGGTCAAGTGCAAACATTTCAGTGCTGGAAAAGATCACTAGTGTAGGTTGCGCCTTGCTCTTTCTGCTGTGTGGCGCGACAGATCTCTGTCCCAAGACACTGCCCCGTTGGCTCTCCTCTTGTGGAATGGACACGCATCAGCTGGTCCTGCCAGTATATTAAGAGAAGGTAGTGCCTAGATGACATGCTTGGAGGCTTTTGTCCCGCCGTTGCAGTTCTGCTGGAACACAGAGAAGGAAGCAGAGGCTGCAATCAGATTTCATTCTTTATCCAAGCATCTAACCTAAATATTTTTAATAGGCAATGTGTTTATGACCCTTGTAGGAAAAAAGCATCCTCTAACTAAATGGGGGCAAAATATTTTGAAAGAAGGTTCTCACAGAGCTTCTGCAAGGGAACTTGAGGGGTGGTAGCCCGATTCGAAAGGCTTCACATGCAGAAGGTCCTGGGCGCAACTCCTGGAAGCATCCTGCCTCAGACTCTGGAAAGCCGCTGCCAGTCTGTGTTGGCAATATTGGGCAAGATGACTCAGTATAAGGCAGCTACTCATGAAGGGAATGTTGCTTGTGTGTCTGGGATTAAAAGTTCATACCTGAATGTAGCTTAGTGTTCAAGCTGGAGAAGTCACAGCAGGCAAGGAGGCAATGATGATTGGGGAACCCCAACATGGTGCCCGTGGGCAGCACCGTTTTACACTATGTTTAAATTGAAGGCTGGTTTCACTGGGAGGCACGGATGCTTTGAAGCAAAGTTTAGGCTCCTGTGGGACTGGTGTTAGGGTAGGCATGGTGGGGAACTTGCAGGGGACCCATACCCCAGCAGGGCTCTTTGACAAGAGTCCTCTGGACTTTCTACTTCTCCTGACCATTATAACCTGCTTGTCCACCCAGCTCTCACCCTGGTCTGGACAACAGTATTGGTGCTGCAGATGCTCCTGCCTTCTTTCTCACTGGACCACTGCCTGCCGAGCAAGCAAGGGGGAGCAGTAATGGGAAAGAGAAGGAGAAGCAGTAGCAGCTGGTGAGTGTGGTGGTGGTGAGAAGGCAGGCTCACAGAGGAAAGGGGCCTCTCAGAAGAGTCCTGCAGTCCAAGGAACCTGGAGCCAACACTGGGCTCCGTCGCCATCTTTTTTACAAGGCTGCCTCTAAACCCTAGAGGCATTTGTAGAAAAAGAACATTGTGAGTTGCAGCAACCTCACATGTGCTGAGCCACCCCGCAATGTGCTGAGAATGTGCTGAGCCACCCCGCAAAAAAGAAAAAGGGAAGCTGGGGGTGGTAGGGAACAGTTTTCCCTCTGCTGTGATATCCATATATCCACTCAGATGGTGTAACATGGTGTCCTACAACAGCAAGGGGTTGGACTCGATGGCCTTCATGGCCCCTTCCAGCTCTACTGTTCTATGATTCTATGATTTAATATAGTGCTTTGTTAGCTGGCAATGAGCTTCCCAATACCCAAGATACTTTTGTAATGTTTACTAATAGGTAAGCCACACTTAACAAAGGTTCCCTGCAATATTAATTAAAAGCTTTCTACTTACATGATGTGCCTGTTATTACCACTTCTATTCTTTTCTCATAAAAAGAGAAAAGAATGCAAGGAAACTAGTAATTAGAGATACCCTCTTATGTGTGGACTAATTAAGGTACAATTTACTACTGTGCCCTGTCCTCCCCCAGGCTGGACAAGAATAAATAAAACAGGCAGAACTTGCAAAATAAAACTTTTAATTAAATGCATAGTAAGCCCTTAACAACCTCAATAATCCTTTGCCTGTCTAGGCTAGACAGAACAGTGTTTCAATGCATTTTATTGTAATACTACTCTCCCTCATGAATCAAGTCTGAAAAAACACTGGAGTGCGGCAGTTTAACAATATTATGGTCTTGATATTTCATAAGAAGTTAAAGAAGCACTTACATAGCAGCTGCCTTACTCTGACACCCAGTCATTTAATCATAGAATTGTGTGTTATGTGAGTAATACTTAAAAGCATCCCTGGCCTATTGTAGCTGATAAGTTCTTGTCCTCAGCTTTAGGTGGCCACAGAAACTTCGGTCAAATGATGTTTAGATGCACTTAATTATGATGTCCTTCTAAGGGCTGCAGCATTATGATTTTGCATTGTACTTTGAAACCTGATCTTTGTGAACTGATGGCACAACTTTATCAATCATTGTGTCATTGAACATTATTATGGCCTCAAATTGCAGCTGTGGTTACACTGGTTGTTTTTATCAGAGCAGAAGGGGCTTATTCATACTTGTTTCTTCAGTTCATAATAACAGTTCTAGATTTAGTTAACATTCAGGCTGATGGTTGGGGAATAATTGTTATTCAGGTCTTTGTTACTCTGTTTTTAGACACCTTCCTTAAGTGGGTTGAAGTTAAGGATTATTTCTCAGCAGTAAATTTCAAGCCATCAGCACAGATGCTCAGTAGTGAAGATAGCCTCATGCCATTTCCCTGGCCCCGTTCTTACACTCCAGATGACTTTTTGGTGGGAGGCATTTGCTGGGCATTTAATTGTGAAAGAAAGTAAGCACAGTTCCATCTTGTGCATTTGTGCTATAGCACAGTGCCACCTAGAGGTTATATAGAAGAAAAGCAGGAAATGAAATTCTTGTAGCACCGATCTCAGTTCTGCAATGAAGCAAAAACTGATGATCACAGGAGTGGTTTCCTGGCTTCTGTGCAGTTTTTTTCCCATTCTAAAAGGTTGAAATGTCTCTTCAAAGGTTGTTACTGACCATTAAGAACTTTAGGCTAAAAAATGCTGGAGGGGAGTTGGGGGTGGACAGGGTTAGTTATTTTTTGGCATTTCTCCTTTTGCCCTGGTCAGCACTGAAATGTTTCTCTGAAATGAAATTTTGCCCTTGCATTGAAAGAAGTCCAAAACTCCTGCATTAAAACTATGCAAACTCCGCAGGTAGTCTATGGACAGAGCTGGGGCACTGAAGGCTGGAAGAGATTGATTTGAAGTTTCAGCCAAGTTTTGCAATAGCATTTACTCTCTGCTTTCTAAATCTATAACTTATAATAGAAGTGGTTCTTAGTTTGCCATCAACAGAGATGGAATCAATGCTTATGATTTCTTAACAACATCGTGCATATATTTTGCATTATTTGTATCTGACTTGACTCATGCATCTGTAGCCATCTGTTTCCATGAATGCTTAGTAGTACTGCAGCATAAAATAGGATGTGGATTATTCATAGGGTGTTACAACAAGGACTAATCATATGAGTAGCTGTGTCCCTGTGTTGCATGTTCCAAGTTAACCTTTTTTATTATTTTTATTATTTATTACGTATCTATTTGTAAACCACCCAGAGAGCCCTCTGGGCTATTAGGGTGGTATATAAATGCAAATAATAAATAATAAATAAATTCACAATAGGATATAAAAACAATAAAATACAGTACATGTACAACATTGCAAATTAATTAAAATAGTATTAAAATATATTAAAATACAGTAGAATGACCCAACCAAGAAGAAAGGGAAAAGGCGCCTGGACAACCAGGGAGATCTTTAAAGTCTACCGCAAACAGGGCTGCCTTTACTAGGCACTGGAAAGATGGCAAACCCAGTGCCAGGTGAGCCACAGCCAGGAGGTTGTTCCAATGATTGGGGGGGGGGGTCACCACAGAAAAGGCCCTGCCCCTAGTTGCCATCCTCTGAGCCTCTCAAGAGGTTGGCACCTGGTGGAAGACCTCAAGAGGTTGAGCATAGTGTCCAGGTAGAATGGTATTTTCTCTTGCACCTGCATATATAGCACTTCTAGAAACATGAAAATCTCATGTTTATGACTGTATGCACAGAAGCCCCCTTCTTGCTGATTTTTAGGCTGTATCCATGCATGCCAGGGAAAGGGATTAATTTGGGCACCTGATATCAGGAGTCTGACTATTCATTGCAGTCCTAGTCCATTGACTGGGTTCAGACAATGTGGTAACTCATAATCAAGAATGGAGTATGCATTGAACTGTCTGATCATGTCTGAACCCAGCCATGCTAACAGACCATGGTTTGTTAATTGCAAAGAACCCATAGTTCACGATCCAGAAACAAACATGGGTTCTTTTCATGAGTTGTTTGAGGTTAACAGTTTATGGTTTATTAGTGCACCTGGGTTGAGACAAATTAATAATCCACATTTCAAACCCACATTTCAATGACAGCCCACACACAACCTGTATTTAATGCCTGAATGTAACTTGCTATGTCATTGATTCTCATCTTGCTCCATGCAGACCTGTGTAGGTCTATGCACAAAGAATACAGTCAGTGTTCTCTAAACAGGAGAGGAACCTCTTTAATGAGAAAAAGACCATCGCTTTGAAAGCCTACTTTCCCCCTCTAGGGTCACTTCTTGAGCAAATCCCCACCGCATCAGGAAGCACAGAGTCATCCTGCCTCATATCTGTCCATATTCTGGTCAGTATAATGCTGGCAGTTACAGATTGCATGACTACTTCCCCTGCTTGACAATTTGTATAGGCTACCTTCTCTACTTTGCTATCTTTAGTCACTATAAGGTCTATCTGACCCTCCAGCCTTCTTAATTAAATCTGGAACACACCTAAGACATTATATAGAAGTTCCCTTTGAACCAAATAATCATCAAGAAATCCCAGTTCCTGAGGGGTGGAGGAAGAAAATCTACATATATATTTGTACAGCTCTCCCACAACTGAAAGCATGAAATTCAGTGTAGCTAGAGAATGCAACACAACGTTCTCAAAGGTTTATCTTAAGTTAGGCTCAGCCTGAGCCTTCCCCAGCTGACTGCCACCTGGAACTGTTGGGAAAGGCTGAGCTTAATCTATGTATGAGACAACTCCTATTCATGACATCCCCAAACCAGGGATGGCAAGAGATACTCAAGGAAGGCTGGTTTAGTGCCTAACAGAAGCAAGAGTGAATGGCTTTCATCCCATGGCTGAGAGACAAGGTAGTCTCTGGGCTTTTGTGCATGAGGTATTAATCATGTGCTTGTCATATCCTACTCTAAAGAATACCCTCTAATAATAATAATAATAATAATAATAATAATTATTATTATTATTATTATTATTATTTTAGGAGTAGAGAAAATGTGATCTTAAATTGTGGAAGAAAAAGAAAACATTTATTATGCTTCAAAGCAGGGAAGGAAGTGATTCTGGTATAGTGTTTGAATTTTAATTCTCCAACAAAACTGAAAGTAGATATAGCAGTTTAACAGCGGGTTAACAGCCTTGTATAGAAAAGATCTCAAGGTTCAAATCCCCCTTCAGTCATAAAACTCACTAAGGAGGTGATCCTATGCATGTTTAGAGAGAGAAAAACTCCTAGAACTCATAGCATTCTCTGGGCAGCCATGCTGGCTGCAGAATACTGCAAACTGTGGGACCTTTTCCTGTCTAAACGTGTCTTAAGTGACTTTGAACGACTTGCTCTCATCCTAACCTCTTACACAGGTTTGTTGTACATTGCCTTGAGCACTTCAACTAAAAGTGGGATAGAAATATTTTACACATACACACAGAGAGAGCAAATCAGCATACAGTAAACAGAATCAATTTCTCATAGTAGCCAGAAAGACATATATGACTCTTGCAAAATGAGATATTGGCAGATTCATGGGCTTTATAAGAAAGTTAAGTATTCCATACAAGCAAGGAAACAGAAATTTGGAGCATTCATGGGAACATTAATGGAACATTCACGGAGACATCCTTATTCCTTTCCATTCTGGAATAGTTCACTGCAAACACACAGCTTCTATATCGGCCTCCTACAAACAAGTGGCTTTCCAGGAATGCAAATCTGAAGCTTCCCTTATCCCCAGCCAGTTAGCACTATGGCTGGGGATGAGGTGATGTGTAGTCCAAGGCACCTGGAGGAGGCCTGGTTGGAGAAGTCCCTCCTAGACGGTCTGCATGTGCCCACCTCCAGCAGTTTTCCCCACCAAAAGGAGCTCTCCCCTTCACAATGACAGCCACCAGCACTTCCAAGACCCAAGACCATCCTGATCTGCAAGGCTGGCGAACGGTGGGGGGATTTTAATCTTGGCTCTGACAAATGCAATAAAGAGAGGCACTTGACAATCAAACACAAGGAAGACACATTTACCAACCTGCAGCGGAAGAAAGGTTGGATGAGACTGTCAAAACAGCCATGATTTGTGCCAGCGATTGGAAGGGGAAGGAGACAGCTCGGGCTCCCTCTGGTCCTCTCCGATCCTACATCCCTCTTTTTTCTCAGATAAAACAAAGATGTTGGCTCTTAAATGTAGCTAACTTAGACAGAGAATGACAGCTTATCTGTCAAGCTAACATACGACCTTGTGTAGCAGTTATTGCCGGCAGCACAAAGCTGGATAATTTAATATTCTAATAGAATTCGAACGGCCCTTAAACTAACAGTGATAACAGCTCTATTAGCTGGTACACTGAAGAAGGGGAAATGAAAAGGCATTGGGAAATAACCGTGGATGCATCAAACTCCAACTTTGATCAAGGGGTTCCCATCACTGAAGCTCTCTTCACTATTTCCCCCTAGTATCTGTAATCTGTTTCTTAAAGATAAGACATTAACGAGAGAGAGCCAGAACACAGTTGTAAAAGGGAAAGACAGTGTTCTGAGTCCCTGGGGCTCAATGCGGATTTGTAAGTTGGCAAAATTCTCCTGACTTCATGAAGTGATCCCTTTCTATAATACTGTAAAGTTCTACTCCGGCAAGGGGCAGGGGGCAGGTTCATCTTGCCCAAACACATATGCATCTGGCATAGATCTCCAGTGCAGCTGTTGGCAAAGAGCCAGTGGGAGGGTTTGCCCGACATGGTAGCCCCCTGGGGATTTTACCAGGCAGTGCCCTTTTACTTTCCTCTTTCTCCACCTTCCCCTTCAGTCCTATTGAAGTATCCCGGGGGATGCTGCCGAAGCACTGAGAAGAGCAGGAGGGCAGCAGCCGAAAGTTGGCACTTTCAGCTGCTCTCATCTGCTTCTGCCCAAAGCGCCTGCTGATGCCACCGGAGTGGGATTGCTCATGCACAGTCCCACTGTCCTGGTATTGGCAAGAGCACCGAGCAAACCTGGAATGGGGGATGAGAAGCGGGATTGCTTGTGAAGTTGCTGGGCAGGCTTGAGCAAGAGAGTTCTCTTTCTATTCAACATACCTCACAGGATTGTTGTATGGATAAAATGGCATCATCTCCATGTCCTTGGAGAATGAGAGAGGAGGCTCTCAGTGGCTACTAGCCTTGTGGGCTATGTGCTTCCTCCTTGACCATGGGTGACATGCCTACACACGAGCAGTTGCTGAGGAGCCTGGGCTTGCCCCCCTCCTGCTTGAGGGATCCCATGGGTGGCTGGTTTGGCACCAGTTCTATGGAGTGCTGGAATAGATGGACCATTGGTCTGATCCAGCATGGCTTTTCTTATATTCTTATGAGAATTGTGAAGAATGCAATCATTTTAGGATATGCCACTGGAAATCTTTCAGCTGATTCTGGGCATTAAAGGTTGGGATCAAACTAGTGCTTCTCTGAACAAAAATATGATGGAGCATTAAGCAAGTGGGGGCTGATTTGCACAATCTATTTAGCATGTCAGCACATGTGTCAACTTGTTCACAAAGTTGCCTGTGGTCACTGGAGCAATTCCTTGCAACCTCAGGTTCCCAGAAAGTGATGCTGAGCTGCACAACTTAGGGGTTGACTATGCATTATGAACATATGCTTGATACTTAGCCTTCACACCCTCTTTTTAAAAGGAGGGAATAGATGAATTGAGGAGGGAAGATTTAAAAGGAAAGAATAGAAGATTTGGTGCAGAAAAGTGATAGGCAGGGAAAAGGTGGGCTATACATGCTGGCTGGGAATGCTGGGAATTGCATTCTAGGTCTTCTGGAGGAAACTGGATTGGGGAAGACTGATTTAGCTCATAACAGAAGCAAGGATCTATTACTCCAGTGACATTGCAACTGTGGCTTGATTTTAAAACCACTTTTTCTTAATAAGTGCTGAATCTGCAGCAGTGGCCACCCAGGATTAATTAAAGGCTGGAGTCTTTCACGATTGCATTCAATACACAGGAGTGAGTGGAGTGAAAATATAAAAATGAAGAGGAAGGATGTCCTGTAGCCCAACTTAGCTGGACTGGGCTGGTTTCCCGATTGTGTTCTTTTATGGAAACTGCCGAAGAGCTCAGACTTTAGAGGGAAACAACACCAGCCCCTAAAACGAATGCTTTTATTTGCAAAGGGATAGCTCTGCACTGAACGGGCCAGCAATGACACTACTAAATGCTCTGAATCATTTTGTGAATCATTGAAGCTGATCCACAAAGTTTCTTCAACCTTTTGCTCTTTCACCACTGCCAGTGTGTGCACCAGAGACACTTCCAGATTTTTTGGAGTTTGGTCCCCAGTACCCCAAACCATGGTCAATGTTCAGGAATGCTGGAGCGGTTGGGGAGGGGGGCGCTTTGCCCTAAAGAACGGGAGGACACCAGGCTGGCAAAGGTGTTGTGCCCAATTCATTATGAGCAGCAGGACTGCAGACCTTTTCAGAGTTGCAAAGTTCCATGGAATTAAATGGTGTTTACTTCTGACTTTATAGACCCAACTTGTGAAATGCATATTCAGCTTTAACAAAGGCCTTTTTCAGCAGGCTGCACAAAACTCAAATTTAGCATTTATTACAAATTAAAACATTCTTGCAAAGTAGTGTTACCATTTAAACTGCTGGTGTGAAGAAGGAATCCCAAGAAGGACAAGGAAAGATCCAGCTACAGCTTGATTGATTTCCTCATTCTCTAGCTTTCTCTATTCTAATCTGTCACAAACAATAGAAAAATTGTTATAACCTCATTAAGACATTTAAAACACAGGAGGGTAACAAATGGAAGACAATGTTGTCTGACTCACCATTAAATTTGGTGAATGAGGTAGGAGAATGCAGGATATAACCCTCAGCAGGAAAATACCCAGAGTTTGCATTGGTCCCAATGTTAGGCTAGGTATGGGAAAAGATAGCAGACTTTAGCTGAACTGAGAACCAGTGAGGCTGTTCCCATGTAACAGAGGCAAATCTTGGGTTAATTAAACCATGATTTGCCACAGAGTGTGCTAGGCATATTCTGCAACACTTTAGAATATTCAGCCCTTGATTGGACAGATCAGGCATTGCTACATGATACTATAGTTTAATCATGAGTTGAACACTCCACAGTTAACCCAACTATTAATTCTAGATTAACTGGGTTATTGAACCATACTGTCCAGATCTGGGCATCATACAGGCACTCCTAATGAGCCCAACCAGAATTTGAATATTTGAAATAGTTGTGGAGTGTGTCTGGCACACAGCAGGGCAAATCAGGGTTAATTAATTAACCAGACCCATAATTTGCCAGTGTTCTGTGAAAAGATGGCCTGTATGTGGTAAGAATATTTGGGTTGGGATTGGGTTTTAGACCTAGATTCTAGTCCTCACTCAGCCATGAAGCTGACTGGGTGACTTTGGGCCACTTTATCTGATAGGGCTGTTGTAAGCACAATATGGAGAAGACAAGAATAATGCCATGTTGGGCTTCTTGGAGGAGGTTTGATTTATTCATTTATATAATTTATATATATATTGCATCCAGTAAAATTCTTGAGGAGTGAACAATCAAAAGGAAATGTGTGTGTGTGGAGGGGGAATGAAAATACAGAGTTAAAATCTTTACAGTCAAATTAGGTTAATAAAACTGCTGGTTACTCAGGGAAGGCTTATTTAAAACATTTAAATGTCACTGCTGTTTATTGAAAATGAAACAACATTGGTGTCTGCCTGACATTAACAGGTGGGAAGTTCCATGCAGAGGAATCCAGTGAAGGTAACAAATAAATAGGATTCATAGGCCCTCCTAGGTGCCATACAAGTCCAGGTTATACCTAAGGAATGCTGGCACAAAAAACATACAGTGGTTGATCTCCCATTTTTGAGACTATAAAATCCAATCATTACTTGGATCAAAGTCCTAAGTGAAATACAAACATTCCTGAGAAAATGGAGAATAGAAGTGGAAATACAGCAGCTTTTATATCAGCAAAGCTGGCAATTTATTTTAGCTGGTGTACTAAGTTAAAAAAAATTAAGTCACTAGAAGTTTAATTGGGTAGTTTTACCTAGTGGTTTCATTCTGGATTGTTTCATCATAGGGTTCACAAGATAAGAAGGTTCATACGTGGCTTATTGCTGCCCTATTCTGTGCAGTACTAACCAGAATTAGCTTGGGCACCTCTGTCTTTGACTGTGAATGTTCTTCCACCAGCGTTGCCTTCAACTACCACTACTCTGCTAACCAGTAGCTGCCTTCAGGACCATTTGAGAGATCCATTCTCTTCTGCTGATATAACCATTATTCCCGAAGAGGGTGGATGCCTCTTAGTCTTGTGTTTCTGCTTTGATCCTTCTGCCTTAGATGGCCCTGCTAGGAGACCAGACTAGTGAGAGAGTCTGACCTTCTGGCAGCACTGCTCGCAGTTTCTCTGGCACTCCTAGACTCGCTAGAGAAGACAATAATGTTAGGGAAAGTTGAAGGCAGAAGAGGAGGAGGACCAAATATGAGGTGGATCAATTGTGTAAAGGAAGCCACAGACTTGAGCTTACAAGAACTGGGCAAGGCTGACAAGGACAGGGCATTTTAGAGGGCTTTCATTCATAGGTCGCCATCAGTCAGAGGCAACTTGATGGCATATAACAAACTTGATGGCAAATCTAGTTGTTGGTGCAAACGTGCCTTTAAAGCATGGGTCTTCAAACTATGGTCCATGGGCCAGATGCAGCCTGCCATGCCCATTTATCTGGCCCGCCTCAGAGGTTTTGGACTCTCTCGGAGAAAACGCTGTGCGAGTCCAAAACCTCTGAGCAAACGCAGGCATTCTCAGAAACTGAGCAGAGAGAGAGCCGGCACATGCCCAAATTGTAACAACTCAACTGCGCTTGCGCCTGCTCCCTGCCCCATTGCACACATATACAGAGCGGGAATACGGAGTGGGAAACAGAAGAGAGGTGGGAGGAAGAAAAAGAGAGACGAAGATGGTGGAACTAAAAAAAGGATTGAAAGTAAGTAAAATATAACTTCTTAAATCTATGTTTAATTATGTGAGCCTGGGGGGTGCCCAGCCACGCAGCCTTTCTCCGTGCAAGCAAGCCACCGCCTTGCCGTGCCCACTGCGCCCGCAGCCTCACTGTGCCCGCGCCTGCCGCCCCTCACCATGCGTGCGCCTGCCGCCCCCTCGCTGGCCCGTGCCCACCACCGCTGCCGCCGCCTTGCCGGTCCACGCCTACTGCCACCCCCTTTCAACTGGCCCCCTGTTGAAAGTTTGAGGAGCCCTGTTTTAAAGAATAATGTCCCATATTCAGGTGGTAGGAAGTAAGTATTGTGTAGGCCTAAAATTTTGCCTTGGGATGTGATGTCAAGGCATCCTGGAAATCAATATTTCTCTTTCTGTTCAAGTGCAAGGTACTCTTTCCCCACGTTCCTCTCTATCACCTGCTTCCATGCAAAAAGAAAAGAAGAGCTCCTCGTGGTATGGAAAGCCCAATCAAAGGAGAAGCATATATCACACAAATTGAAATAGATGTATGCAAATATACTAAAGGTGCCATCCTAGGCAAGTTTAGACAGGGAAAAAAGGCATATAAATCACTGCTAGGCCGGCCAGGGCAATCTGGGAGTTGCACTGTGCCTCCACTTGCATGGGACTGTGTCCTTAATCTCCATAATATAATTTGGAAATGTAAATTTGGATTTCTGGGCTGCAGAATTTGGATTTCAAGAACTGGGTGTCATAAAGGAGGATGAGATGCATGGACATTCTACAGTTAAAATGCCCTTTGTCTCTAAATTGCCAGTGTAGGACATTGCTTCCGGTGTGTTGAAAAGATGTGTTGTTCTTTTGCCCCCACTCTTGCGGGAGGATTAGAATTGTTAACAATGTCAGCTCTGGCATCATCGTCTCTGAGCATCTGTATTAACCCTATTATGAAGATGAATAGGGTAGCTTATGCCCAGAGATATTGCAACAGACTCTTAGAGGACACACACATTCTAGGTCAAGCTCATTAAACTAAATCACCTCTTTTAGCTTTGGTTTGCACGCTGCAAGTGATGGAGAATCTATTCCCTCGTTGTGCAGTGCCAGAAATTGAGGGACAGGGAGAAAGGTAGGCAGTGGAATTTATCTGGCAAAATTCTCTTGGTAAGATACATATTTTGTAATTCTAGGGAGTTTCATGAGACTTCATGGAAATGTTATAACTCACTTTGTTCCATATTAAAATGTATCCACATTAACTTCAAGATCTTGCCTCATTTGATGTGAATCCTCTAGTGCCAAATGCTACCCTCCCAAGAATTATTCTAAATGATGGTCAGGGAACCATGTTTGGGGAACGGTCCAGAAACTGGACTGCTCTCCTGGGCCAAGCCAGCAAGCCAGATGTTAGCAAGGGAGCAGGCCTGCTTCCCCTGTCCCTGCCATCACCCGCCCTCACATGCCCGTTTTTCTTTGGCTCCGTGCTTCTCTCTGTGTCAGGAAAGGGACTTGGAGGGTGTTTGGAGATTAGGCACCTTGGGGAGGGGCTTGCCATCCTGACTGGGGAGGGGCTTGGCTGGTGCGCAGGGGAGCCTCTTGGGAAGCAGCAGCAGAGGCAGTTGCTTCCACTGTCCTCATGGGGGGGGGCGGCATTCAGCGAGCACTTGGGATGGGGGTGCTCGGAGGGAATGCAAGCCTCTGCAGGGAACCCCTGCAGGCCCATTTAGGTTCCCCAACCCTATCCTAAACCTGTGTCAAATCATGTTTGACCCTGTTTTTAGAAAAACAAGCTAGCTTACTTAACTGATCTTGTGCTTTCATAAAATTCCCGTATCTCTTTTTAACACGCACTGAAAATAACTACCCAGTACACTGAAAAAAGCTGCCCAGACAAGGTCCTCTGTTATTGTCACTGTATTCAGCAGAATCATACTGCTGTCAGTTGTAGAAGGATTATTTCTTTCACAAAGCCTAGGTATTATATTAGCTCTTTCTGCTGCAGTTTCTCACTGGGGGCTCCCGTTTAGCCCTCATACCCTTTCAGTATATGTGACCTTTTCAGAATCAGTGGTTTTCTGAATGCAACATTTCTAGTTTATGAACTTGGGGCTACACTTTTGTTCCTAAGTGCTTGTTGTGAGAAATTTTTAGAACTGGAATTTAGATAATGCTAAAATAGATCTTTAAAGAGCTAGAAGCACAAAATTCTTTATGGAAATGAAATCGTTGTCTTTTTGGTTTGCTGAATCTCTGATGTTTCAACCTTTGGAAACATATAAAAGCTTTCCCTTGAGAAGCATATAGTATATTGTAAAGCAACCTTCCTGTAACATTCGGTCATTACATCCAGTGATCTTCTTGGCTGGGAATGGTAGGAATGTGGTCCAACACACTTCCATCTAGAAGTTGGAGCTCTGTTATTTTAAGGGTCTCTTTTATTTTTTGTTGAGTGCATCATGAAAAATGTGCATATGTGAGAGGTGCTGCCAGCAACTGCATATACGGATAAAACTTCATTTGACTGCAAAATAAGACATCAGGTAATCGAAATCATCTAATTAAAAGAATATGGCTATGGGTTTTTACAAAGCAGAAGAGGTAAAGATTGGGGACGCAATTGGAGGTGAATGGGGTTCCACAGCAGACAGGTGGTGAAGCCAGGAACAGAATCCAGGTGTTTAGTCTGGGAAGCTCCCAAGCTATTAATTGGACCCCCACAGAGCTCTTCTTCACTCTTTTATGGGCATACTTATCTCTACTGCTTCCGCCTGCAGTTTGCATTACAGAAAGTCTAGAAACCTGGCTGAAGGTTAGATGGATGCAGCCCTGCATAGGCAGCTCGCTAGGTGTGTGCACAGCACCCATAAATAAGGGGAATGCCACTGGATGTGATCATTGTTGTGCCCCAGGGAGGAAATGGCTATTAGAGCACTTACCGACATAGCAGTGTGTTACCTTGATAAGCCTGCTGGAGCTAGCAGTGGCTACAAGAACCAGAAAATTGCTGATTACTTCCTTCCCGCTGGGGCTGTTTGGAATTACCTGCCAATGCATCCTTGCAGTGCACAGAGAGTAAGAATGAGAGCAAGAGAGAGCTGCTCTGCATGGGGAGGGCGAGGTGTGGTAGAAGGGAAGCGTTGTGCCACTCTGCACTCCTGTGATGGATTGCGGAAGATCTGTCCTTGGTAATAGTTCCTTGGGCACCAATGCGGAGCTTCCCCGTAGAAGCACCGTGGCTCACCGGCATGTGTTCACTCTTGCCAAAGGGGCAGAGGGGCATGCAAGGATCATGTTAACACTCCCTGAAGGGGTGGCAAGCATCCTGCCAAAACCCTTTCTTCATTATTTTTTAAAGACCAACAGTATTCCCAGCAGCTCACATTCCTGGCTGTGCAAGCCCCAGTCTAGCAGGAGTACAATATCCTGTCTGCCTGTAATGAATAGACATAACCAAAGGAATTCATTTAGAAGATAAGACCCAACAAGTAGCTTTCAGAGGGACCGCCTTCCATGCTTCTGAGCCATTTGCTTGGTCATATGCATATCTGATGGCGTGAGAAGGATGCTACTGATGTGCTGACTTCTCCACTAGGGATCCTGTCTGGCTTAGCTCTCCAATAGGTTGCTCCTAATTGATGGCACCCATTTTTTGCAGACACCTTTGGAGAAAGGACAGACCAAATGACCCCACAGACATTGAGGTGGATGCCAAGCACAGCTATCTCTAGTCCGGCTGTCCTCACACTAGAGCCCTCCAGAACTCTTAGAGCTTTCATTTTCCCCACCCAGCGGGTCACCCCACAAAGGCGTGATGGGAGGAGATGTTGGAAACAGCTGGAGGGGACCAGGATGGGGAGACCCTGTCCTAGTCTGCCCGCATAAGAACAAGAACGTATTCCAGCTCTGGCATGGTACCACTGTGATGCCCCCTTCACCATGTCAGATAACGGGCTGCTGCTGTGAGGCCAAGAAACATCCTGCAATGTAACATCCAGTATGCTGCTGCAGAGATAAATATATTTTATTTATATATATCTTGCCTATTCCCAGTGATTAGGACTCAAGGCAGTTCACAACATTAAAATTCATACAGTTAAAACATTCAAAAACATACAGAAGTTAAACATGCAATTAATTTAATTAGATATTAAAATAGAGCAAATATCCAGATTACAAACACTACCAATACTATAACAAAGAAAACTAATCCAGAGCAAACTCGTGGACCATTCTGAAATGCCTGCTTTTGGAAGCCCAACAGGGATGTCACCAGCCTCTCCTCCCTGGGAAGGGAATCCCAAGGCTTCGGGGCAGCCACTGAGAAGGCCCTCTCCATGTTCCTGCCAAGCATGACTTTGAGGGTGGTGGGACCAAGAGAAGGGCCTCCCCAGAAGATCCTAGAGCCCGCACAGGCTCATAAGGGAGAATAAAGTCTTTCTGATAGCCTGGACTGGAGACTTATAGGGCTTTATCGGTCATCACCAGCATGTTGAATCGGGCCAGGAAACAGTGAGACTGGGAGCCAGTGAAGCTGTTTCAACAGAGCAGTTGTCTGCTCTCTGTAGCCACCCCAGTCTGCAGCCTGGAAGCAACTCTCTGTCGCAGCTGGAGTTCTGAACCTTCTTCAGGGGCAGCTCCATGTAAAGCACATACAGTAATCCAAACAGGATGTAACCAAGGCATGTGTCACCACAGCGAAGTCACACAGCTCAAGGAATGCGTGCAGGCTGGCACACTTGTTTTAATTGTGCGAATGCACTGCTGAGGCATCCAGGCTTAGAGTTGAATCCAGAAGTGCATCCAAGCTGCAAACTTGTGTCTTCTGGGGGAGTGTAAGTCCACCCAGCATGACCCAAATCCCTGTTCTCTGCACTCCCTCTGACTGACCAGGAGCACCTCTGCCTTGTTTGGATTAAGCTTCAGTTCGTGTGCCCCAATCTAATGCATTATTGCTGACAGACACTGATCTAGGACTGACATCCTTGGTGTAATGTGGAAAGGAGAAATAGAGCTGAGTGTCATCAGCACATGGAACCCTAAAACTCCAGACAGCCTCCCCCAGTGGTCTCCTGCATATGTTAAAAAGCATGGGAGTCAGAACAGAACCCGGAGGAACTCCACAGGGAGCTGAACAGGAGCCAACCCAGTACCACCTTCTGGGTCTGCCCCTTCAGGAAAGAATGGGGCCACTGGTGGACAGTCCCTCCAGTTCCCATCCCAGCAAGGCAGCCCAGAAGGATATCATGGTCAATGGTATCAAAAGCTGCTGAGAGGTCCAGCAGAACCAACAGGGACACACTCCCTCTTTCCAGGTCCCTGCATAGATCATCCACCGAAATGAGCAAGCTGTTTTGGTCCCATAACCAGGTGTGAAGCTGGAGTGAAATGGATGTAGATACTCCAGCTTATCCAGGAATCCTTGGAAGGTAAGGAGGGATTAGAAAGCTGGGTGCTGTTCAGGTGGCAGGCACACATACACGACAACTAGTTGCAGTCTGGGTCATTCTGGAATTCACCATCTCTCAGTTAACAAACTACTCTGAACTGGCTTGCAGATGCAAGCCGTGCATTTCATAAATAGACTGAAGATGCAGGTGATGGCAGTGGGCAGCCGGATCTGCGCCTTGGGCACAGCCTGGAGATCCCCAAATGAGCAGCCAGAGAAGGACAGGGGTTGAGAACATCTGGGCAACAGAAGCAAGCTCCACTTATTCCTATAGTCATGATGGAGTGAATTTCAAATGCTGAAGTTTTGTTTCAACAAAACTGGCAAATAGTTTTGTTGCTGATCTGGCATATCAGGAAAAAGAGGGTTGTTAGTTGTATGCTTCACAACTGAAGTTATACAGCTGGACAGTTAAAGTGGGGGGAGGTGGGGAATAAGACAATTACAACAGGGTCTTAAATTATTTTGCTGCACCACTTGGTGGAGGAGAGGAGGGTGCTTGTTCCCCCCACTCCTGTGTCTTGACACTACTGAAGCACCGCAGGAGGGCTGCTGGGAGGGCTCGCGAGGAAGTGCCGCTGAGGCAGGCATGGTTTCAGGTTATCCGCCCACAGTTCAAGGCAAATGGACCGTCCCTGGAGAGACACTGGAAAGTGGCTGGCTGAGGGTGGCAGCTGCCGCTCTGCTGAGAGGAGCCTGTGGCACAGCAAGAGGCTGGAGGCAAGAGGAGCCACATTTTGGAATGGATATCCACAGGACGTTAGTGCTATACGAGATATTTAGCGGGAAGGCTCAGAAGCTGCCCATAAAGGCCAAGGGGAAGGATGAAAAGCAGCTCCCCCTCCTTCCTGTGAGCAGATCAAGCCCAGTGTCACCTTACAGCCAGCTTAATCCCTTTGGTCATGCTTCTCAAGCCAGGGGCCACTTGCACCAAGACCAAGGCTTTGACAGCTCTGCCTGCTTGGGCATCATGGACTGCCGTCTTCCCACAGACATCGGCCCTAGGGAGGAGTGCCTGACCCTGACCTGGGACTCCTCTGCACCTGGGACCCCCCATGCCTTCCCCGCTGTATTCCAGAGGGATGTTTTGATCCCTGTACGGGTTACCTTCCACAGGTTTCTTCTCTTACGTTGGGAAGGATCAACTTGATTTTCTCTGGACATCTTGTACCCTAGCAGGTGCTCCTCTCTGATCTTGAGGCATTTCCCAGTGTGAATGAGTTGCAAACCATAGCAAACAAGCGACCGGCAAAGAAAACTCTCCTCCCTACTCTTTCTTCCTCGAGGCATTTGTTGTACTGCCGGTTGCACATTCGTGTTGTGTTCTCTGGAACCACTCCCTGTGCTGGGCCCCTCTGCTGGTGCCCTAACTATGAGGACGGCAGCTGCAGGCATTTACCTATAGGAGGTAAAGTCCAGCAGGAAATGCCATCAAATCAGTCCTTTAATGGTGTCTGTGCAAAGCAACTGCACCCTGCGGCGATCAATATAATGCAGGCATCACTTTCCCAGAGCCCAGCTGCGTGCCGACGCCTAAGAGCAGCCTCACTGCCCTATACGGAAGGACCTGGACCGCCAACCAGGCACGCTCAGAAATAGAAGCTGGACAGGGTGATTGAGTGATAGGCATCATACTTGGCGGCTCAGGCAGCTGGCACCCCCCACTGCGCGGCAGCCGCCAGTCACATGTTTGCACACGATTCCCATAGAATTGGAGCTGGGTGGAAGCTTGCAATGTGACACAAAGCAGCTTGACCTTAGGAGGGGGCATTCGGCACAACAGGCCCAGGTACTGGGCCTCGTCTGGCACGGATCTTCAAAGCGGCTGTATCCGGGCACAGTCGGGTAGGGTCATATGTGGGCACAGGTTGGCAGCTGCCAAGAATCCACAGCCTAGCCGTGGCCCATTGACAAGAGCCCCTGAAGTTGGTTCACGATTGCAACCTGCTTGTTCTCCTGCCTCTCACTCTGGCCCAGACAAGGGAGGAGGAGATGCCATGGTCTGCTTACTCTTGGGCTTACTGCCAGGCAAGAATTGCTGGCAATGAGGAAAAGCGAGAGCAACTGGTGCCAATGGCCATGAGAAGGCAGACTAACTGAGGGAGGGTCTCTGTTGAGGATGACTTGCCCAAGGGCCCTCCAAAACCCAGCATTGGGACTGTCACCAATAGAGACCCTATACTTAGACAAGAGGACATGTCCAAAGATGTATATACAAAGAAGCGGGGTGAGTGGCAAGGCTGTAACAGTGCAACAAAATGCTTGCCATAGTGGATCTCCAATGAAGGGTGGAGTAGATCACATAATCTGAGCAAAAGTCAGCTCCATGACAAAAATGCTGGTTTGGAATGGAGCAAAAGAGAGCATCAAGCATATTTATCTATTGATGGCCTTTGTAGAAGCTGCTCAAATCAACATTGTTCTCTGGGTGGCTCACAAACATTGAATAGTAAAATATGTTATTAAAATACAGCATCATAAAACATGTATTTTGTTTGCAACAAACATAGAAATCCAGTAGGGAGAAAACTAAACCAGTTTCACAAGTTTCACACTTGAGAAGAAATGAGTTAAAATGCAAGACTTAAATTCACAGATTCTAAAAGGCTTGGAAGAGTTAGAGAAAAGCAAACAAGTTTTCATCTGGCCCCTACAGTCCCAGTAGGGTACACAGGCCAACTGCTGGCTTTTTCCAAACCAGATTCCTGCTTACTGCTCTCCTGGGCCATGCATACTCCATGCTGAATCACAGGGCTTGTTATCTAGCTTGCAACACAGCTGAGACAATGTTATTTTAAAGGAACCAGCACTGTCTACATTAAACATTATGTGGAAAATTCACATTCTTTGTGGTAGGTTTGCTTTTTACCTCTTTGAAGAAGACGACCACTAAATTTCCCCACTGCATTCTAAAACAGCTTTCCCCAACCAACTGTTCTTCAGATGAGGTGGACTACAATTTCCAACATCCTCAGCCAGCATACCTACACTGGCCAGGTTTGATGGAAGCTGCAGCCAACACGCTCGGGAGGAGTAATAATCCTAAACCTACTTATTTATTTCCAAGCATTTCTAAGGTAAGCTTGCAAAGTGATTTGTGGTAATCCCTCACTCCTTAATCCTAGCAACAACATAACGTTCTATGGTGGGACTCCTTTGTTTCCATTTGATAGATGAGGAATTGAGGATCAGAGGCATGTTTCTTCTTCAGTATCATCCAGAGAACTAATGGTTGCCATTAGATTTGAACCAATTCAACCAAAGTCTAATGGGTTGTACCTGAAACCTCATGTATTTATGCTACTCCTCTACACCATGGGTCCTCAAGCTATGGCCCGTGGGCCAGATCCAGCCCGCCATGCCCATTTATCCAGCCCACCTTTTAATTATGCGACCACAGGGGCGGCCAGGCCTGGGGTGGCCTGTCCCGTGCCCGCTGCCGCCGCTGCCTCAACACACCCATGCCCACCGCTTCACCTCACCGCCTCCACCTTTCAACTGACCCGCTGTTGAAAACGTTTGAGGACCCCTGTTCTACACCATAATTCTACCTAGAGAAAAACATGAAAGAAAATTATCTTCCTCTCATGCTCTGATCTCATTCCTGTTACAAAACCAAATGGGTACCTGCCTTTTCACACCATTGAATCTGGAGAACTTCACAAGGTGGTGTGGCAACAGGTTACCCTGAATGGGGTAGGATGCAGAATGAGACTGTAACAAGAACACACGGGCCTAGCAGCCAATGTGGGAACAGTTCAGCCATGACCTCAGCAAATCCATTTTACACTGAGCTGTTGTGCATTGATTGTATTCTTTTAAATATTTCTATTTCTATTTTAATATTTCTATAGCATTTTAGTCTTTTAAGCGTACATGCCTATATGGCTACCTGGAACCTTCCAAACATCCTATGTGGCTGTTAACAGGAAGAGATGAGGATTTCCTCAAAAGCATTTAGAGGGCTGATTTTGGCAAGAAAGAGGGTGAGGGGGCGGTGGGTGTAGGTCCAAAATTTGCACTGACACATTCTTTCAAGAAGAGAAAACTGATATGATTGAACTCTACAAGTACCTGAAAGGCTGTCACAGAGAGAAAGGACAAGATCTCTTCTTGTCCAGTCCAGAGTGCAGGGCATGGAATAATGGACCTAAGTTAAAAGACACCAGATTTAGACTAGATACCAAGAAGAATTTCTGGAGCAGTACAGCCATGGCACTTATTATCTGGGGAAGTTGTGGGCTCTCCCTCACTGGAGACATTCAAAACATGTCTGGACTATCATCTGAGTGGGATGGTGTATCGTAGTGTCCTGCAAAACCCTTCCTCCTCTAAGATGCCAAGACTGGAAGGCTTTTCCAAGGATGCAATGGGAATGCCTCCCTTTCCTCTGGCTAGCCCCACAGCATGTACTGGCCATAGGATTATGCCCTAAATGTGTATAATCTGCCCAGGGAACAGTATTGATTGGGAGATTCAAAATGTAATGAATAAACCAATATTAATAAATGATGAGGAATCTCACATTGTGACCTGCCCCCCCCCCCGCCCCCCAAAGTGCTGCTTTCCTTAAACCAAAGCTTTGCAAGTAATACAGTCAGAACTCATCTGGCAAAGTTCATGGAAACACAAGACATTTTGTCCCGGTATATATATTTTAATCATAGCTCTGTCCTTCCACTTACGTTTCATTTCCTGAGACGACGCTGCCATGCCGTGCCAAGCTCTGACCTTGTTCTCTGCGTTCCATCTAAAGGCAGCGAGGAGGCATTTGCGGGGCCTGTTCCTCCAGTTCCAGAATTCCTGGCCTTTGACCTGCAAGGTCAATTGATCCCACAGCTGCCCGGCAAATATATTGCCTGACCTGTTTTAAGTCTTCAGTACGGAGACTGGAGGAAAGGAATGAGTGCACACGCTAACATTTGCCAGGCATATATTAAAATTTCAATGTCTTATGTTTTAATCTTGCTGAAACGTACTGTGAGTTTTTGAGAGAACAGGGTGACTAAGAAATCCAGTACGGTGGTGGTGGTGAGTAGTGGTGATGGAGAAGGTGGTGGTGATGCTATGTTGACTGACTAGGAGAACCAAAGGACCGGAGGTGCAATTGCAGCCGGCAGCTGCGCTTTCCTGGGAGGACTTCTCCAATAGCCAGCTCCTCTTCTGGTCACTCCAAGGTGTTTTAAAGAGACTCTAGGAAACCTGGGAGCTGAACACTCACTTGAGACCTCTCGCCTTCTCTTCTCAGGTGGTGAGTAGTGCCTGTCCTTCTCCCAGTGTGAGGCCCCAAACTGCCTCTAAGGCGCTTAGGGAATGCTGCGTTCCTTCCTGAGAAGGCAACTCTTTTTAAAAAGCGCTTTCCAGTATGGAGGAATTGATTCTCTGTGCTTGGTAAGCTCGTGGCTATGCATCTGGTTGTATTTTGCAAGATACTCATTACTCACAGGAGCAGCCTAGATGAGATGAGATGGGGCGGGGCCTGGGCAGGGGGGCACACGGAAGACTGGGCGGGCTCAGCCCCTGATTGGCCAATCATGTTTGGCTGCATTCCACGACTGGCATCAATCCTGTGCCACCAGCAGAGGCAGGACAGGCCGCGAGTGCATAGCCTGAGAGTTAACAACACGATTTGATGCTAGGGATGTTCTACAGCTGGCTTTTTCTTTTTCTTTTTCTTTTTTGCACCTCCTACCAGGGAATTTGTTGTGGTGACAACAAAGAAACAGCTGTTTGGCACCAAAACTCTTTTTTTTTTTTTCCTGTAGGTTAAGATAAGAAAGGAACAAGTACCTTCTTTTGAAGTGCAGTTGTACTCCCATAAGTGTCATGGGAGTGTGGTTTGGCTTCAAAACAGGGTGATTTTTACTTCAAAATAAATGTGCTGGTGTATTCATGGAGGCAGGAGTGTGGCCCATGCTGAATTTGGGGGAGGGAAGCAGAACTGACACCTGGAATTTTAGACCCTTCCCATCCCCTCTCCCAAGTGTACATATCTTAATGCAACCTTCCCCAACTTAGTGTTGTCCAGATATGTTGGATTACAGCTTCCATCATCCCCTGCCAGCATGCTGCAGTGAACACAGATAGAAGTTTGGGAGTTGGAGGGAAAGTGGGTGTCTTCTCACTGATTGTTAAGACACAATTATGAGGAGAGGTTCTGCTGGCTTTGGACAAGGAGAAAATAGGGGGAAAGGATGCCGCATCTGTAAAAAATGCAAGAACTGAGAAAAATGCGCTGGCAAAGAAACTGCATTAAGATAAGCCATTTGATACAATAGGGAGCGAGAAAATGAAACATGAAGGCTGCGATCCTGTGCATTTCCTTGGGCATAGGCTCCATTGCCCAGAATAGGACGTACTTCCAATTAAACATGCACTGATGAGCTGCAAATTCTTGCTTTCAGTGGCCAGTACAAGAGACAATAATTCCTCCTTAAATACACTCATCATATCCCTATGTGCTTATTTATTGAGAAACCATATTGTAGTATAAGTATATTAATAAGTGTGCTTATTTCTACTAGAAATGTCCAGAAAGCTCTGGCATTTCATACAAGTCTTCCTTAACCAAGATTGTTTTTCATACAGTGCAAACCTGATTCCTTCCAGTAGGTGGCAGCAGTAGCATACTAACGCCTCCCAATGAATCTGCATTGTGCCCCTCATTGTGATACCTATGCCGTTATACTGCCACCTTGCGGCAAGGCGGCGAACTTAGTTTGGGTATCTTGATGGCTTTTGTGGCGAACGGCATCTTAAGTTGTATAATAACGTCACATGGGACCCCATTGTGTTTGCTGCTAACAGAAGTACATTTCGACAGCCGGAAGTTAGAGTTCAAGCTGCACCAGTTTGAGTCAGTATGGAAAAGGGTAAAAGAGAACTAAAGGGAGAAAGCGATCCAAATGAAACCTCAGGCCCAGAATCAGTGCCTCCCAAGTGCCCCGTACAGTGTTTAAATTAGTGAAGCACCACACATTTCCTGTCAAATGTAAAAGCCACAATCTGACAAATTTTAGCTGTATCAGGGGCCCAGTTCACACACGACTCATGCAGGTGTATAGCTGCTGCGTATGGAAGAGCAGGCCTCTTGCGGGTGTGCCTACCCAACCATTCATGTACTCTTTAAAGTATGCCAAAATGTATATGCATAAATCATGTGTGAAAATGATGGAGAACCTGCAATTTAGGAATATAAGAAACTGTTTAACACCATGTTAGATCATTTCTCCGTCTAACCTAGCATTGTCTGCTTTGACTGGCAGCAGATCTCCAGGATATCAAGCACAGAACTTCCACTTTACCTGCTCCCTGGCACTTTTAACTGGAGATAATGGGGATCAAACCCAGGATCTTTCCCATGCAAGGCATGTGCTCTGCCACTGAGCTGCAGCCCCTTCCTTGTGAGCAATTGCTTTCCCCTTATCTGAGTAGGCACTGTTTTGTGTAGCCAGTTCACATTATCCTGAGAACTACAATTTCCTGGGGCGATGTTAGCTCTCGGTTTTGCAGGGTGGGTGGACAGGAGACATCAATTGCTGTCAGTGGGTGGAATCCAGGAGCTGCCTTTCATGCATGCAACAGCTGTGCACATGGCAGCTCCTTTCGCCTGGATTTTGGGGTTCCCCCTTTCCCTCACAGGGCAATTCTGCATGTTCCCTTGCTCCTCTTTGGAGCACTTTTAAGGGACAGCAGCAGTTGCCACAGGGAGAAGGGGATGCTGATGTTTGCTTGTGCCAACTAGAGATGTTGGAGAAATCAAATGAGTTCAGATTTCTGTGAATCTGACCCGCTGAATCTGGAGGGCATCAGCTTTTTCTGTGGACCATCCCTCCTTGTTGGGAGGGGGATTTGCCTAAATTTGTTTGTTTGCAAGTGAGCACATTCTTGTACTAAGAAATTTGATTCCATCCATGAATGGATAATGCAACAAAAGTCACTTAAATGGAGCAGACTTTTAAAAATCCATACATTCCTAGTACTACCTCAGATCCCTAGATCTGGATCCAGCCCTATAACAGTAATAATCTCATTCCCATGCAGAAATGAGGAAATATCTTGGAATATGGACTGTCATGTCAGCAAGACTTCACCCTCATTTTCTACATGGATTTTGCTTGAATGCCTCTACAACTGTGTCACCAGAACAAGTAACAGAGATTCGAACCCCAATTTTAAGCATAAACATATATGGGAAAGATCCATTGACTAGTTAATACCCTAGTTGTAGTAAAAGAACATGAGGCTGCTACCAATTCACCCCGCACCCCCAAATTTTGTAGTTTACCACCAAAATTTACAAATTTTGTAGCTGTAACTCAGACACATTTGGATTTGTGCCAAGACCAGGCCTTATTTTCTACAGGTCTTGCATGTTCAAGTAAATCTAGGGACCATGTGAGGCCTTCCTACACATGCATAGAAGCATTTGGCTCTTTGTTTGGCACTATTTCATGGCATCAAGTGGCCACGTGCCAGGGTGGGAGCTTGTAAGACCTCTTGCATCATAAAAATGTCCCTAGGCCATGCAGTACTTCCCCATCTATGCACAGATGACCCTGCCAAGACAGAGTGTTAATTCACTATCCCTGACATGGTTGATGCGTTCATCCTGCAGTTCATTGGAAGGCTTCTGTGCATGTGAACAAGGCCTAGTTTTTGATCCAGGGTCCATTTCAGAGTCTATCTGTTTATTTTGGAGTGCAGTTTCCAGACTTCAACACAGAAAGTTCAGTAGAATATGGATAAAATATCAAATGCTACCCCAACAATTCCAGAGTGGAATCCAGCAGTTCTACTCAACTCTAGTTCAAAGGTTACCTAGGGCTAATTCTTTAAATTTAAAACAATGGGCTTTAAAACAATGGAAAACAAGCCTTAATATAAACATAATTTCATAGTTAGTTCCACCTTATGGTTTTGTTAAGTGGATTTTGCATATATGAATGAAACATGGATCATATCTGGGGTAAGAGAAAATATGGAACTATTCCCATGCCCCTTGAAGTTTTGGTGATTTCTTTAGACGTTTTCTTGAAACAATGTGTGCATTCATAGGAGGGAGAAGGCGCACATAGCTCTTGTACTCTCCATTGGTGTTGATGCTCATTTTTTGCCTTGTTGCACTGCAGCAATAAAAACATCGCAGCACAATGCAGCAAGGTAATTCAGGGAGCATTAAACTGGAGGCACATTAGACTGCACATGTGAGGGCGCATATGAGCTACCTGTGCTCCATGGCTCTTAATGGAATGCTTGCTTGAAGGCATATGCTGATGTTGATCCAAATGTGCATTCTGGTACAACTAAGAGCTGGGCTGTCAGAGTGTCTCCCTGCCCATATGTCAGCGCGGAGTCACATCTGATTGACTGCTTGCCTTTGTGATGTCATCACATTCACACCAAGATCCCTGATTGGCTAGGATCTTGCAGCAAAGGCAAAAGAAAGTTTTAAAGTTTTAGAATAATGCTGCAGCAGCAGATTAGGAAGCTTAAAGGATGTGAACAAGGATGAAAAATAGCAGAAAATGCTATTTTTCGGGGATGATTCTTTTATGGGAGGGGGTTGCTTTAGCATTCAAGGGTGAACATTGTTGGCTTTGAAAGCTTATAGCACAATACATTTGTTTGCCTTTAAGGTGCCTCAAGACTTGGTAGATTTTGCTGCAACAGCCTTAATGCAGTTCCTCTTTTAGCACCGTGGCTGGTGTGTGTGCCCGGCACTTATTTCATTTATACCGATCTTTGCTTTTCACCATGAACTAGCAGGAGAGTAGTGAGAGTCACCTAGAGACTGTCTCTCCCCATGAGGCAGAGGCTGCCACAGTGCATGTCAGGGATGATTTAATCAGCAAGACAGAGGCAGAAACCTCCAGCACTGACATTAGGGGACAGGTAGAGGAGAGCGAAAAAGTGAGTGATGAGCAATAAAGGTATAGACCAGCACCCAACAAAGTGCAATGGCTGGGGATAATGGGAGCTGCAGCTTAGCACTGATCCTGAGGGTACCATGTTGATGAAAGGTGGTATGAAGGGGCGGGAACCGAGCTGGGGACACGGAGCAAGAGATTCACTGGTAGACAAGCTCGAGCCTGTGCCCGGCCCAGCCCCATGGTGCATATTTTATTTCAAGCTGGGTCCTGGAGATCTTTTGAAACTTTCCTCCCTTTACATAGGCAAATATTTAGCCAACACTGCTGGTTTATAGGCATGTTGTCTGCACTTGAGAAAAGCACCTAAGGCTGCAATCCTTAGGTTGGAGTAAGTCCCACTGAACTCCTTGGAAGTGAGGCTTACTTCCAAGTCAGCATACATAAGATGGTACTCATAGAATATATTTTCTCCATGTATCACAGCCATTAAGAGGCAACATGGAATATCAGAAACTGTTAACAAAAAGAAAGATAAATTAGTAATTTATGACAAATGTTCCAATATAGGATGCACTTCTGACCTTGTCCTTAGGAAGGAAGGAAGGAAGGAAGGAAGGAAGGAAGGAAGGAAGGAGTGAAGCAAGCAAGCAAGCAAACCAACAGGGAAAAAATGGATGGTCTGGCACTAAAACATATTGGCCATATGGAAAGGCTGTGGGAAGAGGTTATCCTAGATTATAATTCTTCAGCTAAGACGTATGAGGCAACGAGAAAATAAGGAAGAATTATAGATGGTTGTGGTTGGAAAAGATTTACAGTGTAAGTAAACATTTATAGATATGAACACTGTGAAAATAAACCCTACTCAGCAAAACCATCTTCGAGGCTTATCTCATTGGAGCAAGTAGCATTGGCACCCGAAGACCACGTCTGCATCAGGCTTCCCTTGCTGGGTCGGGAACTACAAACACCGACTGGCTATGGATGGGCATCCTGATAGCTGTTTTGTGACACACATTCCTCCAGCCACACGCATACCTTTGTTCAATATGATATGGACGGTCCTCTCTTCAGTCATCATTGCAGAGTGGATGGAACCAGGTGACCCTGCTGAGCAGGGCTGTGTGCGCGTCATTCGTGACCCTGTGTCGATTAAGTCCTGGAATGTATCCATCTTCTGAAGCAGTTGACATAAGAAGGTGACATATTTAGCTTTCAATGAAACATATTTTCCCACTGAATTATTTACATATAGAAAGGGGTTTAGCTTGCAATCCTGTGCACATTTAAACAGAAAAAAGTGCTATAACTCCCAGCATTTCCCAGCCAGTGCAGGGCTGCTAATCACAAAGCTCATGATTCTATGACAGCAATTCCTGCTTCAGGGTGTGGAGCCCATAAGTAGCATAATGATCCCAAAAGGAATTAAGCAAGCACATGGAAAGCTGTCTTGTACTGTGTTAGCTCATTGGCAGTGGAAGCTCGTGGCTCCAATGTCAGTGATGTTGTGTCACTACTCTGGCCTTTAGTCTCAAGTTTTAAGGAGAAATCCTTGGTGCTGAACCCTATCCCCAGAATAGATTCAGCCCCATAGAGAACCCCCTTAAAATTTAGCCTGAAACTGGAGTGGATATACTGCCCCACTACCCTTGGAGGCACTGGCTGCTGCTGACCATTCATCTAGCCCATTTTTGCCTACACTGATTTCACCCACTCTGCGGGGTTTCAGACCAAGCCATTTGACATGGTCCTGCTGTGAGATTCCGGAGAGAGGAGCACAGCCTAAGCAGAAGGTGACGTAGGAGTCCATCAAACTCAGTATTGTCAACACTGATGGACAGTGGCGCTCCAGTGTTCCAAGGAGGAATTTTATGGCCTTACCTGGAGATGCCAGCAATCCAATTTGGGACCTTCTGTATCAAAGCAGGGGCACTACCACTAAGACATGCCCCTCTGCCCAGTAATGCTAATGCCCAGTAAAGCCATCAAATGCTAATGGCTAAGACAGTCAGAACAGATGCGCTGAGCATGAATGGCCACCAGAGTTCTGGAAAGTGGGAGAAATTCACAAATACTGGAGATGTCAATTAAGAGCTTGCTCCATTATTTACTGCCTTGAGGACGTGTAGCTATGGCCAGTGTACAAGATGGAATAGTAGGCTAGACGGTCCATTAGTGTATTTCAGCAAGACTTGTTAAAACTTAGGACATCCATCGTGCAGGCTTCTGGACAGAGAGAGGGATGGCGGGAGGAAAGAGAAAGAAGGACGTTCCACATTTATTTGCCTTTGATGAGGGCTCTGCATTTCCATCTTTATTTTCTCTCCTCCCTCCCACCTTCTTTTATTTCCTCTGGGAATGTCTCCTTCTCACACAGCTTTTGATTCTAAGGGCAGATTTTGTTGTGCAGCCTTCAGGAAGTTAACCTCTTTAGCTTCTGATAGGAAAGGAAAGGAAAGGAAAGGAAAGGAAAGGAAAGGAAAGGAAAGGAAAGAGGTGCATGAACACAATGCACAACAAACCAGAAATTCCCCAGAGGGCTTGAAGCGGGTTTATTAATCTCACGGAGGCGCACGCGCATGCACCCACCCACAGATGCTGTCTCTCTGTCAAGTCCTTTTTGTGTGGTTCTCACTCATCCTTACACCTATTCTCTGTCTCCTTGCCTTTATTTATACTAAAACTGCTGCCAGAATAAAACATCCATGTAAAATCCAATTTCCTCTGAATCTCTCTCAGAGACGAAGCCTTCAGACTGAGTAGGTAACCTCTACAGTAATTGCCTGAACCACTCCTGTTTGCTGGAAAGGTGAGAGCCATTTTTCAATTATCTATCTGCTGTGACAGCAGCCAGCCACCCAGCTAAGAAGAAAGGGAGAGAGAGAGAATGCAGCCAAACAAGAGCCGTCTGTGTCAATCCCAGCAAACGGGAGGTAGGATAGATGCGGTCACAGCTCCCACCATCAATATCCTCTAATATAAATGTCAGCGATGCCATTTTACCCACACTCATTTCCCACACTGCTGATTACATTATCGCCTAATAGAGGGGGCTCCGGTCTCACTGCTTTCTCTCCTAACCCTCCTTGCGGTAATGTGTCAATAGCCTGCCTCCATGAAACAAGTCAATTTTCTGCAGGCTTGGCAGAGGAATAAATCTGACGGATATCTGGAGAACCGGAGATATTTATACACGCCTGCCTCTTGCTCTCCCGCTCTCTCTCTCACCCACCCGCCCCAATCCGCGTGTGTGTGTATGTGTGTGTGTGTGTGTGTGTGTGTGTGTGTGCGCGCGCGCGTGTGTGCAAACGCATATCTGTGTCCTCAGCAGAATTGAATGATTTTCAGCCCAGACTCAATAAGAAGAGAATTTAAAGCAGTCCCACAGCTTGGCTTCCAGTAACAGCCGGACACGTTTATTTTCTTTCGCTTAACAGGAAAGAGAGAATTATGGTGGGATTTATATGACAAGGGCAAGCAACGCTACCCAAATGCTTTTCTCTGAGCAATGCAGAAAGAAAAAAGGAGCTGTGTTGGACACAGGGGTAGGAAATAAATAAAAAAATAAATGAAAATGAACAGGTTTGGGAGGTTAAGGGATACGTCCACCCACCCCACCCCCCGCCTGCCCAATGTTGGCTTAAACACCGCAAAAGACCAGAGAGGATGTTTGTGCAGGCTACCTTGTAATGAAACAAAAGCCAGTAGCAAAGCCAATGCAAGTTATGGATTAGCCTTGACAAGTGCTTGATACATTCAAAGGTTTTATAGCAGGATGAGGTCAGAGATAATGTTGTTGAAGGCCACAGTGTGAAAAGTGCTTTAAATCACCTCACAAGGCTTCTGTTATGAGATATAAGTTGGTTTTGTGCAGTGGTGGTTTGTGTGTTGTTTTTGTGCAATGGCAGTGGAAGAGATATCCTTACCGTAAGGGCAAATGTTTTGGGGATGTTTGTGGTTTCCTGGAGAAAACCGTCCAGACTGAAGAATGAGTTGCTGTGACACATGGATGGCTTATTGTGTGATAATAAGCTACCACATGCCACTCTTTAGAATGGTCTCTACATGGAGGCAGTAATGTGAACGTTGGCTCTGACTTTCCATCTGCTCATCATACACATAGGAATCGTCTTGTTCTTACTAGAAGCCGCTTTGGTGCAAGTGGACAAATTGGATTGGCCTTCCAACTGGTTAAAGGCTTTGAAGACAACTGGGTATGTTGATTTCAGCCCATTTTAAATTCATCAGCACAGCATTTCATCATAGGAGGATTGCTCAAACGCGGGGCTAATTTTTCCTCTTGAAGGAAAGGGGGATAATTAGCACTGCATGTGAAGTCAGAGGTGCTTCGCGTGTTCCGTTCTGTACTGAAGAGCTGATTCAGTGTTAAAAGCCACCCACAAGTCCTCTTCAAGGAAGGCAAGGGTTCATTCCTAGTCTTTCCTGAAAGCATGTGGCTTGACTCACTCACACAGGCTGCTTGACGCACTCCGTTCCTCAGCCAGTGAGGGCACAGCAAACAGTGGTGAATTGGAAGCTGCCCTGCACGCAGCCAGACTATCTGTTCATCCAACCCAGTGCTGTGTTCTCATCCTGACTGGCCGTGGTGAATTCTGAGGGGCAGACTTTCTTCATGACCTTCCCACAGTCATGCCTGCAAGGAGAGGCCAAAAATGCCAGCAGCCATGTTGAGCCACCTCAGCGAGCCAGCTCTAGTTGTTGTCATCCCCACCAGGAGCTGATATTATGTCAGTCTAACTGGCCTTTATTGTCATTTAACTAATTTAAGTTCAAGTTCCCTGAAAATACTTTGCATCACCGCAAGGAAGAATACATTGCTCTTTGAAAATTAATTCTAGCTTCTCCCATCCTTCACCTCCACCCCAGCTGCTGTGGGGATGCAGCTAAGCGCATAACATGCCATCCAAGAGGGGGGAGACAGGTGGGATCAGCGTCCCATTAATAAAAAATCACTGGCACTCTGTCCCTGTAAGCCGTGGCTTCACTACTCTGCTGCCATCTGCATCTTGTCCTGGCTTGAGGCTCAGGGAAGATGGGCTGCAGCAGAGTAATGGCAGGCAACCGGGCAAAGCAGGGGCGGCCATGACCTTGGGTTGCTCACTCCAGGAAGCACTGGCCAGACTGTTTCCCCCAGAGAGAGCTGTTGCCCCAGCAAAAAGTCAATGGGAGCCTTAGAAAGGCTGGCAGAGTCGGGTCTTTCACTGCCTCCACCCCTGCTAAAAGCTTAAGGCTTGTTCTTAAGGCTGAAGGAGAGGATGAATGGCAAGTTGATGGGAGAGCGATGCTCTCAGTCTGGCTACGTTCAGAATGGGGTCTTGAGGGATTCCCCCTGAAGTGGGGTGATTCATGACCCATCTGGCTTGGAATCTTCCAAAGGGCAAAGGAACCAGGGGGCACGACACAGTGGCTCATCAAGCTCTCCGGCAGAGTTCCTTCCCATGACTTGATCCTTTTAATTGGTGATGCCAAGGATTAATGGCCTGGGGCTTTTGGCATGCAAAGCATATGCTTTACATCTGAGCAACGGTCCTTCCCTTAAGAGCAATTCCTTGGTCCCTTCTCTCAGCATGGACTAGGCCAGCCTACCCCAGCCTTGTGCCTTCCAGACACATTTGGACTACAACACCCAGAATTCCCAGTCAATGGCCCAGCTGGGTGGGAATTCTGGGAGTTGCAGTCCAAATGCCTCTGAAGGCCACCAGGTTGGGGAAGGCTGGACTAGGCTGTTGGGCGTCATGTTGTGTGGGTGGCTTTGCCTTTGCCTCAGTGATCTTATAAAGGATATCAACACACATGAGAATGACTACTGGCTCATGTGCTGAACAAGTTGCTAACTATAACATTAAAACAAGCAAGCAAGCATCTTCTTGAGCCATGCAGTCAAACCAGGCAAGAGTGCATCAACTGCTAGTCTGGATAAGGCTTCATCTCCCCTGAATCTCAGCCTTCAGGATGAAGGAATACTAATGAAAAGCATCCTGCTGTGCCCATGCCAAGCTCAGTGTTAGGGCAAATTGTGGGGCAAACCCAATGAAAAGTCAGCAAACAGGCAAAAGGTCAAGCCAAATTGTATGGATCTGGCAAGGCTGGAACAGGCAGGAAACAGGCAGGGATTAAAGGCTCAATATCACAAAGGAAGAAGTCACGTTCCAAGGAAAAGGTGTTTGAGGTTTGCCCAGGTCCAAACACGGAGTGAACAATGCAGTGCAAACTCCACAGTATAGAGGTTCAATCATTATGCAAAATCGGAAAAGCAAGGGTGCGAGGCATTAAGGAATTTGACATTGTTCTAACAGCGAGCAAGCTCCACCTGAAGTCTTGTATGCTGGAGGTTCAGAGGCCCATCCAGGTTCCATCTGCAGAGTTTCTGGAAGTCCCCCTTATGAAAGGGTCCTTACTCATGAGGAACCCTCCTTTGCAGCTGAGCACACCTTCCCATAGCTGACCTACTGGCCTGCCTGGTGAGACAGCGATGCTCTCAGGAACTACATGGTCACCCAGCCTCTGTCTCAGAGAAAAAATTCTTTTTCTCTTGCAAGAATGAGCTGATGCCCATCTGCCCCGAGGGCTTATGTTCCCCTGGATCTCCTGGTATCACTTGTTCCTGGATGTTGTCCATCTCTGTCCACCCTAGCTCCTCCTCTGAGGAGGATTCCTCCAGTGGGGACAGGACAGAGAGAAGGTGGCAGCATTTTTAGCAAAGTGCTCTGCCAGTAAAAAAGTATAAAATGATGGTGCATAGGAGGGCAGTTTACACTTGCAGACATGTCTTCAAAATAATTCCAGAATCCTAGCTACTAAAATCACCAGCAGTCTGTCTCTGTGAGCGCCACTCTGCTACAACTGGGGTTCTTGGTCTGCTTTTGCTCATGGCTCTGAGCCTCGCTTACCTCTGTGACCCTCTTCACAGTCAATGTTAGCTGGAAAAAAGAGTCTGTGCCCCTCTAGAAATACGGCATGACCCCCTGGGGGGCCAGATGGCCCATGTCGGGAACCACAGCACTATGCCGTTGCTTCAGAGTGCCCTGACCTGATTTGAGGCTCAAGTGAAGTGGACTGCAGCTGTGTCATTTCAGCCCACGCAGGGTGAAGCTGAGTCCCATTCGGCAAAGCAGCAGCTGACACGCATTTGGACTGCATGCTTCTGGAGGTGCTGACTGGAATGCTTTCCCACAAAGAGAGATGTTGTCCCAGCAAAAGACTGCAGTCAGCTTAGAAAGTTGGCTGAGCCTATAAGAGTGTTCTCGTGAATTTCTACTTTATCTAACTGATAGGTCAAATCACAAATGTTGGTTTTGCATAATACCAAGATGGAACATGTGTAACTGATGAGCAGCTGCTGCTATGGGTGTTTTCATTCCTCCCTTTAAAAGAAAGGCTGCATTGGACTTTTAAAAAGAAATAAGTTTTTTTTTAAAGAAGAGAAACAAAACAAAAGAAAGTGGAGAGACTCACAGTTGGAATATTTTTAATTGGTCATTGTTGGCCCCATTGTACATGCATGCATGAAATTCTTGTGCTCAGCATTACAGCTGCATGTATGGAGGCCGGGCTGTGGGGGATGGCTGTGACTAAGGAAAGAGGAGACAGTTAAGCTTTTTCCCAATTGCATCCAGGTGAAAGATGGCCAGATTTCACCTACTGCTCTGCCATATCTTATCACACACAAAATCAAGCAAAAAACAAGCAAACAAACAAACAAAAAACTGGCAAAGATTAAAGCAGTGCATAGAAAGTGGCATGTGAAAGCAATCAGCTATGAATTAACAGTGACTGATTTCCCTAATCATAGATAAATATTAGCAAAGCTTGGCTGTCAAGCAATTCTGTGTTTATGTTTGTTCTGATGTGCTAGAATGAAGCATTCACTGTTTTAGCTGTGCACTGACAGGTTGCTATTACATAAATCGGATTTCTCTTGATACGGGAGCAACCAGCACAATGCAATGAGAGGACATGTGGTGAATGAGCTTTTGTGAAATAAAAAGAGAGTTTTCCCGGGATGTTTTTGAAAAACACATGCATTGGCTTCCACTAGCTTGATATGGTAGGCAGTAAGCTGGTAGGTGAAACATTTACGCAAATTATGTAACATGTACGCAAATTCTCCACATGGGATATGCTAAGCTGGAGATGTCCTCATTGGTCACATCTTCTCCCACCCATCCAAATAGAGATAATCTTTGAGTAGGAGAAATCTTGTGCATCATCAAGTGTGATTTGTGGTAGGAGTATTTGCTTCCTTGTAAGAATAAGGATTGGACAGCTGGTGCTGATTATCTGTTTAGGAAAAAAGCAATATATGAAGGAGCCCTCACAGAGAAGCTTTGTGGAGCTATTTAAGGCTACAGTTCACATGAACTTCTGCTAGATACTCTTTGTATTGTAGTAATGGAGCATGTGCAGAGATGTACTGCTGATCATTGCAGGGTAGAATCAGAGGTACCCATGGAAGTGACATGGGCCTGTGATGCCGAGAGGGCCTGGCTGTCCCCAAGATTTGTTGTACATCACCGTTTTCTGAGATGTTGGGAAACTGCTGTGTGGAGTTGCCATGAACATGAATTTTTTTTATCATGGGAAAATAGTTATGTTTGATTGTGTCGAAACTGGCAGTGGCAGTCCTGGGTTTCATGTTCTTGTTCTACCCATATGGGTTTCAATTCCTCATGGACTGCATCCTGCCACTGTATGAACTACTAAGTGCTCATAGTGGACTGGATGAGAGAAAACAAACTGAAGCTCAGTTCAGGTATGACCCAGGTGCCCCTGATTAGTCAAGGCAGACCAGGGGCCTCAGCCAACACTGCTCTTGAAGACTCAGGCTGGCAGCTGTGCTCCTGGACTCGGCCCTGAACCAGGTCTTGGTGGTGGCCAGGAATATGTCCGTACAGTTGAGTCTACTGTGCCAACTGTGCCCTTCCTAGAGATGTCTGATCTGGCCCCAGACATACATGGCTTGGCTTCAATAATGCCTCCTATGTAGGGCTGCCTTCAAAAACAGTTCAGAAACTTCAGCTGGTGCAGAATGCTGTAGCCAGACTGCTGACTGTGGTAGAACTGGAAAGAAAGCCTGATTTTAGCATTCTGTGTTCAGGTAATGTCTCTCTTGGGTTAGTGCAAAGCATTGCCTATGTCTTTGAAGGTAGTCTGGAATCTTCTGCTGGAGCAGAACGTGGCTGCAAGAGTTCTAGCTGGGACTAGAGGCTATAAACAGGGTTACTCCCGCACCTCCACTGACTGCATCGCACCTACAAGGTTCCCCGCTAGTGCCACAGGAAACTGCTGCACCCTCATGCAGCCTTGGAAATGAGCCAAAGCGGTCGTTTCTGGACTGGGACAGGTCGGTCTTTTACAAGCTCCATAGAAGGGCTCATTTCCAGTTGCTTTAGGAAGTGCTAGTTTCCGTCGCATGGATGCTGCCCATGGAATGCTAGTCCTTTCTCACCTGTTCAGGTTTCTGATTTGTTTCTGAGCCCAGACCTGAGTGAGGGTTTGAGCTGTAAAGCCCAACAGCTTGGGATCCCAGTATCTGTGGGGAGAGGCAGTGGATTCTGGTGTGGGGGGCAGCTGCATGATTGTTCAATGCTCTCCCTAAAAACGGTCATTTGCTGTCTACATTAAAATACTTCTGACTGCAGACAACCCTTCCTTTTTAGTTCTTCCATGCCTGTAGACATTCTTTTAACATTTTAAAGATTATGTTAATACCAGTCATACATTTTAGTATCTTTATAGATTGCTGTTCATATTATTAAGGGTGACTGCCTCTGTGTGCACAGCATTTTATGGGAAGGTTTGCCATTCCTCTGCCAGTTGCTCCACTGTGCTTGGCATTGGTTTCACCCTGTTGTGCTGGTTTTGGACTTTAGCAGGGAATGAGATTGGATCTTCATTACGCTTTGCCATCCTGTTTCCTCCTAATCGTACATCGCCTGGATGCTCTGAATCGGGAGGCACCGGATAAATATAAATAAATAATGCTGCTGCTTCTCTCGGAGACAGGACAGTGGGCCAGCCAGGCCCGCAGGCTGATTTGGTTTGGTCTAGTCTGTGTGCAGGGAGACAAGATTTTGAGCATTAAGGCAGAAGGCAGTGATGACAAGAATCTGCCAGCTCTCCTCACCCTGCCTCCCAGCACACAGAATGCTGACATTTTCTTTTTGTTTAGGCTGACAGCAAGCACCTGGCATAAGCTGTGTGCAATCGCTGCTGCTGCTGCTCCTATCCTCCCCCCCCACCCCTCCCCCCCCGACACACACACACACACACACTTCCCTGCAGGTTTAAATAAATGCAAACATATGCTGCCATTAATGGGGGAATCACTCCTGTAAACATGAGTTCCTTTTTATTCACGGCTTCCTTTCCTCTCCCCTGCCAAGTCCTCTGGGAGAAGAGAGGTCAAGTAGGGACTACTCTCCTCCTTTTATTTAAACCCTCCCTCCCCCTGCTCAGGCTCAGAAGAGGCAAGAGGCAAAATGAATTAAGCTAATTGGTGCGAGGGGGAGCTGGGACAATAGCCGGCCACGTCCTTCTGGGGATTCTCTGGCTATCAAGAGTTGCATCGATTCAGCTCTGCAGGCTTTGACTTTCCTTGATGGAACCTTTGAATTGCCTGCTGGGCTCACAAGATAAAGAGTGAAATGCACTGGGAAGTTCTCTTGCACAAGCACCATTACAGGGACCGGGAAAGGAGCCATTCTGGAATTCAGAAGCCTGTTAGCCCACGGTCTGTGGATTTGTGCCTGTGTTAGATCTAAGTATACAAATCCACAGTGCCATTGTTCAGTTATAACATTCTGAACTGTCTCCCTGCGCCTGCCCCAAATCCTTTGTGTTGCTGGATCATCTAAACTCACAGCAGGAAGTATGAATAAACAAATACGATTCCAGCCAGGATACATCGGTTGTCTTGTCTGTTACATAGTGAACTGTCTGAGCTGGGTGGTTGTCTAGCACTTTGAAGTTGGAATGCATGTGAAGATCCATTAAGGCCAATGTCAGTGCCAAGAATTAATCTAGTTACCAATATGCTCAAGTCAAATCAGATGCCAGAAAATGCTACCTGGAGTGCCCAGGTCTAAATATGCCAAGCAAAATAAAATAAAATAAAATATTGATAGCACCTTGATTTTGCAGCCAAAAGATTCTCAATACCCACTTGTTAGTCACAAGGAGGGTTGCTAGAGAATTCCAAAATTGCCAGAATCCAGGCACATGCACGAGGCCTAGCAAAACATATACTAGTATGTGGGCACAGTATGTCAGACCTGGGAGTCAATCTGGCCCTCTGGGGGTGCCCAGGAGTCCAAATGTTATTTCCTCAGCCCCACCTCCTTTCCCCCAGCCAACTATTGCTTCATTACCTGGCTTTTGTGGAATTCTCCCCAGCTATTCCTAAGGTTTTTAGTTACTGGCAGTAAGAGATTAAAGCTAAAATATGCTGTTATTTTTGGCTTTCGGGCTGTGTCTCTCTACATCCACAATGGCACATGGCTTCCCCAAAATGGAACTGAGCCCTCAGTCTGAAAGAGGGCTTCTTCAGCACCCCTGGAGAAAGGTTTGTGCTGCTGCAGGCCTCATCAATCCATTTCAGCATGCCAAGTATGGATCCAGACTTAGCAATGTCCAACCCTATGATCATTACAGAGAGAGGGGATTTGCCCATGGCTCTTTCTTGACAGCAGCCCCAGGGATGACTTATTCCAGCAGTGCCAATGTGTGTGGGGAAAGTCTTGACCTGGCAGTACTTAGGTCTGAGACACCCCCCGCCCCCCATGCAGGGCTCACCCAAGATATTTTGCTGCTCAGGTCATGAACAAGATGGCACTCCTTCCTTATCCATATCCAATAGGTGGCCTGGCAGCTAAATCTTACTGTAATTCTGGTTTTCTACCACACCTGAGGCAGTAGCCTAGTAGGGCTAGGGTAGTTTGTCCTCCAAGAGATGGAAGCAGTTTGTTCTCCAACAGATGGGTCACCTGTTCCAGTGGTGATGAGTAAGATGCCATGAAGAAAACATGGCTGGGAGCTTAGCTATTGGCCAGATATTTGAGAGTTACTGTTTTGCAGGCCCTCACTCCAAAATATAAAGCCCCCATCCCTTTCTAAGTAGCGATAAAATTTCTGAGCCAAGACGCTCAAGAGGAAAATATTCATTCTCATTTCAGAAGCCAATAACATTCAGAGGATTGGAAATTAACCTGGCTCTTGTCAAAATAAATTCCAAGCCCTAAAAGAGGCTTTTAAGCTTGAGAGATGCTTCAACTTAGGAAAGTGAGTAATGGAATGATGAACTGGATGATGATCTCATATAAAGAACTGAGATGTATATACTGCCTAGGATGCAGCCTGATCCTATGCGTGTTGATTCGAAAGTACCTCCCATGATCTCAGGGGCATGAAGTGTTTGTAGGATTCCGGTGTTAGGCTGGGTCAGTGGGAAGAGGGCAGAGCAGCCGGCATCCTACTTCACAGGGCATTGTCCTCTGTTGGATGGTCTGTCCTGTCCAAGCCCTGTTTAAAGATAAGGAACTGCCGAATGGAGAACAGCGACCTTGAGGTCAGCACTTGGACAGCAGCCGGCACAGCCATGCAGCTCACCTGGTCACAGGCTTCCAGACTATGGATTGCCATTTAAATTGTAGTGCATCTTTCTAACTTTGCATCTAGAGGTATAGATAAGCAAATAAAGCTGCTATGCAAATCTGTGTCCTCTTTTGTCCGCTCCTTTGGTGATGCATTTCTTCTTTTTCAGCAACGAGTAAGCACCTCCCGTAGACATATGTGGAGAACTGTACTGATTCAAGACATTAATTAACAGCCATTGATATTCCTGCCTTCATAAATCTGTCTAATCTTTTATTTAACCCAGTAATACAGCTGGCCATCACGTCATCCTATGGAAGTGAGCTCCAGAGAACAATGCTGGACTGTGTAAAGAAATGTTTGTTCATTTTTAAACTTGTTAGTATGTTAATTTTACCAGGTGCCTTCTCATGCTAGCTTCATGTGAAGCAATTGTTCCCCATTCATGTTTTCTCGGGTGATGCAAAAGGGAAGGAGCCTCCTTAGCAATTGTGTATTCCATTGAAATGTGAATGCCCATTCTTAGCTGCTCCCCATGTTGTGCATTTTCTAACAGAATGGTAAGGTGGGAAAGGGGTAGCTAATTAATCAGCTAATTAATCCCACACTTTCTACCCAGCAAAGGGCAGGCGCATGCAAGCCAAATGTATGTCACACAACGGCAGCTGCCAAAAACCACAAGTGGGGCCACAGGGAGATGATGGCGTCTTTTGCAACACACTTCTTGCCGCTGGCAACATCATAAGAACATAACTAGAGCCTTGCTGTATCAGACTAAGGCAAAGCTTCCCCTGTGTGGTGCTTTCCCAGTCCACTGTACTACAACTCCCATAATTCTGCTGCCACCTATGCTGTGGGATTAATTAACTATGCTGGCTGAGAGACCGTGGGTGGGAGTTGTGGTCCAAAACACTGGGAGGTTAAAAAGCCTGCACTAAGGGCTCATTAGGTCAGCATCCCGCTTTCCTCTTCTTGGAAGGAACAGTCTTCCCCCATTGCATGGCACCAATATCTGGATTTGTTTGTTTGTTCGTTTGTTTCTGCAGTATACCACTACCAAACATACAGGTTTAACTTTCCTCTCATTAATGGATTAAGTTTTTACAAGTTCATCCAATTTTTTTTCTTTTTAAATCAACTAAACTGGTTGTTGTTGTTAGTCGCGAAGTCGTGTCTGATCCATTGCAACCCCATGGACAACATTCCTCCAGGCCTTCCTGTCCTCCCCCATCCCCAAGAGTCCACCTAAGCTCACACCAACTGCTTCAGTGACTCCATCGAGCCACCTCATCCTCTGCCGTCCCCTTCTTCTTTTGCCATCTATTGTTCCCAGCATTAGGCTCTTCTCCAGGGAGTCCTTCCTTCTCATTAGGTGGCCAAAGTATTTGAGTTTCATTTTCATGATCTGGCCTTCTAAAGAGCAGTCAGGGTTGATCTCCTCTAGGATTGACTGGTTTGATTGCCTTGCAGTCCAAGGGACTTGCAGGAGTCTCCTCCAGCACCACAATTCAAAGGCCTCAATCCTTCGGCACTCAGCCTTCCTTATGGTCCAGCTATCACAGCCATACATTGCAACTGAAAAAACCATAGACTTGACTATACGCACTTTTGTTGGCAGGGTGATGTCTCTGCTTTTTAGTATGCTGTCTAGATTTGCCATAGCTTTCCTCCCCAGGAGCATGCATCTTTTAATTTCTTGGCTGCAGTCCCCATCTGTGGTGATCTTGGAACCCAGGAAAATAAAATTTGTCACTACCTCCATTTCTTCCCCATCTATTTGCCAGGAAGCGAAAGGACTGGATGCCATGATCTTAGTTTTCTTAATGTTGAGTTTCAAGCCAGCTTTTGTGCTCTCCTCTGTCACCCGCATCAAGAGGCTCTTTAGTTCCTCTTCACTTTCTTCACTGGTGGCCATCATTAAATCTAATCTTGTAGCAGTGAATTCAATTACTTAGGTGTGTGTTGCATACTATACAAACTTTGTCAGACTGTTCTGAGTATATTATCTATCCATTTCATTAGGTGATCCCATATTCTAGCATGATGAGAGAGGGATAAAAAAATTATCTCTCTTATTCATAGTTTTATAAATATTTGCCTCTCAAATAGATTTGACCTGCTTGCATAATGGTTCCTTGATTTAATTTTATGTATGTATGTATGTATTTCTATAGCACCAATAGCTGAAGCTCTTTGGGCAGTTCATAGCAATTAATCAAATACAAAGGATACAAAAAAAATACAGATACAATAAAACACAGTATAAAATTCCAGTATGCAAATTAAAAGAACTAAAAATTCCAATATACAAAAATATAAAACATATAAAACATTTTCATTAAAAGCTAGTCCCATTCAAAAACATCAGCTTGATGTTTTCAAGCTATTGTTGTGTTATAAGTTGTATTATCTTTGTTATTGCCTTGCTGGGTTGTAGAGTTCCATGTATTCTGTTTTTACTGTTTTTATTGGCCATTAATGTTATTTATTCTGTTTTAGCTTGTATATTGCCCTGAGAGCCCTGTGGGCTATGGGGCAGGTTATAAATGTGATAAATAAATAAATAAACCCATCAAGTGCCAATTAAATACCATTAAATGCCTGGGAACAGAGGGCACTTTTAACCTGAAGCCAAAAATATGATAATGTTGGTGGGCCATAGTAATGGGCTCCCCACCTTTGTGTGTGGGGGGTGGCTGTTATCAATCTAAACCTCAGCAGGAGGTGATCTCACCTGAATCAAAGTTCCTCACATTCAGATCACCATCCGCATCCCCAATGGAAGAAAAAAGAGGTCTAGGTGTGCCCTGTTATGCACATTGGTGCAATGACATGTTGGGATGGTCCCATGGTGGTCCTGGAGCCCATGAAATCCTGATCCATCCCAGACAAGGTATGCCCAGCATGAATGAGGACAGCCTGGGGGTCTACAGCATCACCTCTGAGGCCACCTCTGCCAGCTCAGTCAGAGAGCCTGTGGAGCAGCAGGGCGGGCACACACCAGCAGAATCCTTAATCTGTCCAGAGTGAGATGCAAACAGTCCAGACTGGAAGTCAGACGGACAGGTTGCCTGCAGAGATAGAATGAATCCTTACAGACCACAGCAACCTCCCTCCATCAAGTCTACCCTGATGCTGAACCAAGTGCTGAAGAGACTCACCCCTCTCTGTTTGGCCACCCAGATCTTGGTTACACATGCCAGACTGGCCACCTCTTCTACTGTTAGATTGTGAATGCAGGAGGTCTTCTGCACCTATCTGGCATTAAGGAGCACAACCAGGAGGCTTGAGGGCAATCATCAAACATGAGGGTGCAAGGAGGGTCAAAAAGGTTACAGCCAATAACTGGCGCTTTTCCTTCATCTGCTCCTCTGCAGCCTCTGTGCCCCTTCCAATTCTGCTCCTCGACTTCATGAAGCAGGCTTTTGGGGAACACAAGGAAGGGAAATCACTTCATTCCAGTGATGACCTGTCTGAGCTGGGATATTAATTTGATTCCAGCCATCATTTTTTTAATTTTTTTAATTAAATGTCCAGCTTCAAAATGCATTACTCTTTTCTCGTACAACACTCCTTGATTATGTTTGATGCCCCTTTCTCTGCCTTTTACAGTGCTGTGATATCCCTTCGAGACAAGACAGCCAACATGGCAGCTGCCTTGGACATCATTTTTGGTAGACAGGTTGTAAAGGTAGATGGATAATAAAACAATGTCCAAATGTGTTTAAAGGTGCTGCGGGGCTTGCTTTTTTCATCCTTTCCCCTAATATCCCCAGCATCGCATTTGCATTTCCCCACTTACCATGAGCCATAATCCCACAACCGCTTTCAGTTCAAACCCCGGCTCTTTTTCTAGACAGTAAGGAATTTTTTTTTGTCCCAACACACATTACTTTACACTTGCTTACACTAAAGGTATTCTCAGATGGACAGCTCTGAGAGCTGCCACCAAACAACACTGTACAGCTATTCTATCTTTTCCTCTGTGGGAAGAAAAAGGATAGAAGAAACTGCAGGAAAACACAGGAGGATTACAAATGGAAGACAGCAATGTCTGGACATTCCTTAAAATTTCATGAACCAGGCAGGGTGATTGGACTATAAAAGCCTTGTCTGGAAACACATGGATCTCATTTGACTTTATGTTGCTTATTCCTCCATATCCTTTGATGGAGTTCTTCACAGTCTCCATTGGACTTCACCAGCCTGAATAATTTTGCATCATCCACAGATATGACTGTCTTTTTGTTCAACATTGACCCCATATGATTTATGAATGTTAACTAGCAGTGGTCCCAAGATAGATCTTTATAGGAGCCTCTATCCTCCATTATGACATTCTTTTTTCCCCTTGCTTCCTGTGCTTTCAGTCAGTCCGGTACAGATCCATAAAAAGTTCTGCCCTTGGTGGAGCATCTGAATGCCAGACTGTTTGTATCAATAAGGTTTCTTTCTGAAATGAAGAAAGGTGTGCAGACGTCAAAAACAAAACAAAGGGAAAGGAAAATGTAGCTGCCATTGGACAGCCGCTCCGGGTCTTCAGCAGTGAAGTTGGTGTAGAAGTGTTGTGTGGACCCTGAAGCTGATACCCAGGGTCTCAAGGATTTACAGAATTCAGGGATATTCTTTAAGGCAGGGGTGTTAGACCTATTTCAGCTCGAGCTCCAAGTTCAGCTTCAAAGAAGCTCCTGGGAGTTGCATGGCAGTGGTGGGAAAGGCCAAAGGCAAAATGGGTGAGGCCAGAATTGCAATAGTACCAGCCTATTTTAGCATAAAGCTCTTAGTGCCAGTAACCAAGCCTTAGGGGAGTTGTTTCAATCTTTTAGTGAGAAAAAACTGCTTAAAACTCAGGAAACCATAACATTATTGTTGGTTGGGGGAAATGGCAATGGAAAAGGAGCATAGCTATCAAGGAACCCCAGAGAGCTGGATTGAGACCCCAGGAAGGCCAGATTTGGCCCCAGCCTGGGGTTCCCTACCTCTGCCTTGAGGTCAGTCCTTCATTGATACCTGGTATCATCCAGACTGTGGAATGTTGTTATTTGCCATGTCTGTGCCTAGAGGAACAGCTCCAAAAAAATCATGAATGTCGCTAAGAGTTCGTTGCTGTAATTTATTTGTGATTATTTCTACTCCACTGTTTTCTCCATGACTGAGCTGGTCAGAATGGGCAGCCTCAAAGCAAAATCTTTGTTAAGTGTGGCAGTTATTAATGTCACTAAGTTTTGACTATGACTATAAGCCTTGTAAAATCTACCCATAGCTTTGAAAACTGTCTCCTTGATCTTTGCTGTAGGAAGTCATTTACTGGTTTATGGTTTCAAACTATGCCCACAATCTATTTAGAAGGGAAATATATAGGAACCATCTATGAATCCGATCTCTGTCTTTGTAGGGTCAAATCAAATTGAGGTTCTTCCACTTTATGTATAATGTTGTAGGTTCTCTGCCGAGTTAAGAAATGATCTGTTGTTGCCATTTTCTGACAGGATTGCTTTTCTTTCTTCATCTCACGATATATGCTAGCCAGTAAATGCATTTAAAAACCCTTTTGCTAGTGCAGCGAGCAAAACCACAGAGAAGTTCTCTAACCAGCCTCAGATGAAGAAATATCTCCTCTGGCTCAGAGGAGGACTTTGAGGAGCAGGTTTGATGAAGGAAGCTCTCATCTTCTAAAGTGGCATGTCTTTAATAGGTCTCTTGGACTCAGAGGGTACCTTTCCAATGTAGGCCTCAATGTCCCCATGTCGTAGGAACCAGCAGTTGCAGTTCCTCAGGGTGGTGGGATTAACAGTAGGCCCAGCCCTGTTCCTTTCATAGGGCCTCTGCATGCTGTTGACTGCAGCCCACATGTGACATAACCCTGCCATTGGCTATTTAAGCCATATTGGGCTACATCATATGCAGGCATCCATTTCAAATATTCAGCCCCTGGTGGAGAGTGGCTATGATGAGTTATGCCATCTGAAGAACCCTCAAATAATCCAAGGTCAGTTATAGAGTTATATAAGAATTGTTTGACCCTCAAACCACCCATAGCATCTAGGCTTGGATGACTCAGCTGGCCATGGTAACTCTCTGCTTGGGGATGAATATTCAGAATAGGCCCCTGCTGTGCCACAACCCATTGTGGCTTAAGCAAGTCATAGTGGGCTGCAGTGATCTTGTGAACTGGCGAGTTTCAGTTAGTACCTGCCAGTGATCTGTCCAAGGTCCCGAGAGGACAGGCTTGGAATGCAACCTGCATTGCCTAACCTGACCTTGTTTTACTACATGAGCGTTAGATATCATCTTGCCTCATTGTACATGATCTTGCTTTATCAAGCGTGATCCCACCTGCTAACATTTATAAGCAGAACAGACACTGGAAGTAATTTTTCCTCCATACATCTAAAAAAAGGATAAGCCACCTCAGATGAAGAAATAGAGATTTTCCAAAACTTGTTGGGCTAAATGAGCATTTGTAAGGGATATCTGAGAGCCCTCCTCATTGTATTTTGTTGTTGCTTTTTCTCCCTAGGCAGAAAGTGTTTTTTCCCTCTCGTAGCTTTGCTGGTTTATGTGCAGACCTATATTGATACGCTGCTCTGAAAGTGCTTGGAAGGAATAAAGCACCCAGAGAGGATGGGGCACCAGCAGAACTATTCCAAGCTGTAGAGACTGTATTGGTACAAATCTTAACAAGAATATAGCAACACATATGGAAAACAGACTGGAAAGGTCTGGTCCCCAAGAAAGGAGATACTGAGTAGTGCAGCAACTATAGGACATTGCACTATTTTCCGTGCAAACAAAGTGATGCTCAAGCTGTTGCAGCAAAGATTTTTACCATGTATGGAGCGAGAAATGTCTGACATTCAAGTTGGATTCTGAAAGGGAAGACACGCTAGAGATCACATTGCAAATAAACATTGGCTACTGAAATGCACCAAAGAATTTCAGAAGATCAGTCTGTGCTTTATAGACTACAGCAAGTCTTTGTGTGGATCACAAGAAGCCCTGGATAATTCTGAAAGAAAGAAATGGGTGTGCCTCAGCACGTGATCTTCCTGAGGTGTAACCTGTACTGTGGACAAGAAGCTGCAGTTAGGAGAAAATATGGAGAAATGGAATGGTTTCCTATGGCCAAAAGCAACAGACAATGGTGCATTTAACCTCTATATCTGTTGAATTTGTATGCAGATTGTATCATAAAGAAACCTGGATTAGGAAGAAGGACTGAAAACTGGTAGAGGACTTCCATCACTATTTTAAGATACGCAAATAATATCATATTGTTGGTGGAAAGCAGTGATGAATTTCAAGAACTCCTGATGAAAGTGACAGAAGAAACATTAAGAAAACAAATATGACTACAAAGAATTACACAATTTTCATGACAGCAATGAAGAATTTGACATTGTAAAAGAAGTTGCATACCTTGGTTCAATTCAAATGGAGATTGCAGCCCAGAAATTGGAAGAAGGCTGAGACTTGGAAGTGCAGCAATGAAGGCACTCGAAAGGCTTATCAAGTGTAAGGATGTTTCACTGGAGTCAACATCCAAGTTCATCCATACTATTATATTCCTTATTGTGACGTATACTTATAAAGCTGGATGTAACGAACCTACCTATAGCTATAAAAGCTGGATGTGAAGAAACCTTACAGGAAGAAAATTGAGGAGACCTTTGCAAATACCCTGGACTCATGGAGAAAGGAGCAAGAGTGCCCTAGATCAAATCAAATGAGAACTTTCTCTAAAAGCAAAAATAGCAAAACTGAGGTTGTTGTAATTTGGGTACGTCAAAAGAAGCTATGACTCAGTGGAGAAGACAATAACATTAGGGAAAGTCGAAGAAGAAAAGGATGGATTGATTCCATAAAGGAAGCCACTGCCTTGGGTCTGCTGGAATTAAGCAAGTCTGTCAAGGCAGGCCGTTTTGGAGAGCCTGTGTTAATAAAGTCAACAAAAATCAGCTATGACTTGATGGCACATAAAAACATGTTGATAGCTGGTTATACAACTATATGCTGACAACTAAAAAACAGTCCTCCAGCATCCTACAGAGTATGATATTTAGTTCCTTTTTGCAGGAGAGGCAGGCAAGCACTGAAGTAGCCAAACATATGTATGATTTTGCAGCCAGGGTGAGAACACTGTGCCATTTTTAAGGGCTGATCTGAGCTGGAGCCAGATTAGGTGTGGGCCACGGGGCTGGCAGGAGCAGATTTCCCTGCCCTCTCCAGTCTCCTGAAAATGCTGCAGAGCAGGTCAGGACACCCTGTGGAATGGGTTGTGGTGGGAGAATCCTTAAAGCAGGTGGAGACACCATCTGTGAATGGATCCCTTGTATTGAGGGAAAGCAGATCTTGGATTCAACCCAGCTGTGGGTGTGCACATGTTTTCCAATCTTTATATACGAATGTGAACGCAAAGCTAAGTGCACGGAAGGCATATTGGAACCCACAGTATAGTTCAGCCTAAGAGCCCATGTCATTGCTGATGGTCAAAGCATTGATGGTCAGATCAAAATACATGCCCCAGTCCTGGTGGCCTGAACTCTTCTGCCTGGCTGTGAAGGAGAGAAAACTCCTCTTCCCTTTTCACTTCATGCAGCGTTTTTTCTCTACACACTGCTAGCTGGTGTTACTTTTGTACAGGCTCTCCTTCCCCACACCCTGCACTAAGAGCTCTCCTTTAGTCTCTTAGCCCCAGACTGGCAGGCCTATCAGCCCAGGATGCCTGACTCCAGCTGAGAGCACTGGGAAGGACAGCCTATCAGAGGGCATTTAGATACATAACTCCAGATCCTAAATGACACTTTGGCACCATTTCCCTGATGTTCTGCCTTCCCTTTCCCTGGGTTTTTATAATGTGTCTTTCCACTGCTCATTGCTGGTAATGAGGCCCCACCTAATTGCCATTCAGTAAACTCCAGTTAAATTAACAGCTTCATCAGATGAGCATCAACATCTGCTCTGTGACAGCCACGGCTCTCCCCCATCTCTCAGCCCTGATGCCCATGACATTCAATCCATTGACTGACAGCCAACAAACCCAAGCCGTGTGCTGCTCTGTGGCTGGAACTGTCACCCAACATCCATTGTGTCTGTGTCTGCATGTATAGACTCTGTGTGTGTGTGTGTGTGTGTGTGTGTGTGCGCGCGCGTGAATGTTTGTGCATGGGGTGGGGAGGAAGAAAGAGTTTCTAATGTGCGTGATCTGAGTGTCAATAGTATGGGACATAAGACTGAACCATACATAGCCCAGGTGTATTGGTCTATCAGATGTAACACTCAGTCATTCGCCCCAGTGTTTTATTTTTATTTTTAGGATCTTGCTTTATAGAGGGCTATCAACTAGCAATGACACCTGTCTTGGGTTCCTGGGATCAGCTTACCTGGTGGTCCCATTTCCCATTATGTCTTCAGAATGCTATTCCATCAGAGACTTTGAAGAAAATTTAAATGGCCACCTACCGCAGAGGGCCACTAAAAGGCACCTGGAGCAAGCCCAGCCTCTGGGCCAGAATGTACTGTGTCCCCCGGTATGCAAGTGAGAAATACTGAGAGAGGGCTGGGAAGAATCTCTCAAGCTGTGTTCAGATGAAAATAGTGCACAGTTATTTCTGTAGGGACTTCTGTACCATTCCCACTTGAGCATCTAATGCTGTTTTTCCTCCAGGAAGATCATACTGAGTAAAGTCTAGTGGGAATATTCTGGAGTTCTTGGCACTGCTTCCCACACTGTAAGCAGCTACATTCCCCGTGGCAGACAGGGGTATCATGGGAAAGGGGAGATTAGCCCCACTCCTGCTCTGTTCCAATTACAAAAATGTAGATGATTACACATCTTTCATATTAATAATTGCATGTATTTATTATTAAAAATATAAACTGTTCCACATCAACAGATATTAATAAAGTATACAACAATTTAAAATGCAACATCCAAAAAGTTGCAGTTAAGGCAAATAGATCAATAAAATGTTCATCCACCCTCTCAGAATAGAGTGATATTGTGGTCCACGAAATAATAAATGTGTCCATCTTTAAGGAGCTATAAAGTTCTTTGCTGCAGCAGAGTTACTCCGCTACCCATCTGACACTGTGAGGGATGTCAGGCTTGGAAATAGGGAATTATCCAGGGCCTCCTTGCAAGGTTCATGGCTGAGCAGGAATTTGAATTGAAATTTCCCACAGCATAACATGCCGTGTTCGCTGTCACGCACGCTACGTTGCCGTGAAACATTGCCCATGTTGAATGCAGGCCTGCAGAACAGAGAGGGAAAGCTACTTGTGGCTTCTCCCAGCCTGCTCAGAACAGGAATGTGGCATACTTTAAATGCAACTGCATGTCCCACATATTTGTAAATAAACTCTAGCTAATATTAAGAACGTGCTTTGTGCATAAGAAGGCCATGCAAGCCATTTTAAAAGGTCACCTGCATTATCAACTCCAATTCTAATTAGTTACTGTTTATGTGTAATGAAGGCTTGTTCCTGGAGTGCTCAGGAAGAACGAGCATTTGCAAAGTGCAATGAAAGACGCTTTCCTGGGTCCATGAAGAAAGTCGAACTGGGTTCTGCACCTTCAATTAGAAAATGCAATATTTAGACAGGTCCTTTTTCAAATACGGCAAGATCTTTCACAGGGTTGATTAAATTGCATGCTTTTGATTCTTTTTATATTAAAAAGTTAGCATGATTTGGGTTTGAGCAAGCAGTTTCATCTCTCTCAGCAGCTGTCAGTTCAAGTTGCCATGCTGAAGATTTCAGGCAGAAGCGATCTGAATTTCCAGAAAGTCCCTTTGAACTCAGGGAGACATTCTTCTGATGATGTCACAAGGCGAAGTCCCTCCTTCAAACAATCACAGCCACAGACCACGTACATTGCACAATGTTCTTTATTGTGTCCAAGTACAAATTACCCAGAACAGGCCTCTGAGCATGCACAGAGAGATTCGCTGAAACTGACCTATTGTTTACCTCCAGAGCTCCCCGTAGGAGCATGCCTGGGCCCAGTCCTGGGGGGTTGGGGGGGCTCTCCGAAGGCAGGCACACCTCCTCTCCATGCACTGCTCATTCACTCGGGCCTCCTGTCTCTAGTGATGCCTTGCCAAGAGGCCAACAGCAGTGGCCCAGCCTGCAGAACTGCCTTGCTCAGTGGAGTCCTTGGCCTAAAGAGAAGCGCCTCCTCCTCCTCCTGCCTCTGAGACTCTTGACCCAGCCCTTCCTCCCCAGTCGCACTGCAATCTGGTTCACTTTCCAATTCCAAAGAATAGTCTGGGATCAGCAGTCCATGGGCAGTTCATGGGAGTGATTGCCCCAGACTGCCATGCTTTTTGTCCCCAAATGATGAATATGTTTAAGATCAAGCTTCCTGATATTGCAAAAATGCAGAAATACCCACCATTTCAAAAACAAATATTCCTACAGAGTCATAAAGAGTAGGGTTTTTTCCTCCAAGTTTTTGCACTGCCACCCTATCCCCCAACCAAGAAAGAAGGCACCAGGCTTATATAGTTTCAAGAGAAAGCAGCTTTATTAATGTAACATAACCTGCAATTAGCAGAATTCAGCTGCAAAATAGCAATTTTGTCCAGCCTGCCCCAGCATGGTGCACTCTAGACATGCTGGGCTGCGAGTTAACTCCTCTCATTCCCAGTGGCTATAGTCCAAGACATGTGAAAGGCACCAGACTGGGGAAGGCTGCCCCTGCCTGCCAGGTGAGGGCTGGGAGGGGAACTGTCCTACCGCCAGCCCAAAGTGCACAATTCTGCCCTGGGATGCCTGGTCTGTCTCTGTCCTTGTCTGCTTGCCCAGTGATAGGCTGAGGGGGTCCTGGCACTCCAAAACACCACAGCTATAAAGCACCTAGATGTGGTGGCATTTCCAGAGCCCAGGGGCTGCCTTCCTTTCATATCCCTTCTGGTTGGCTGGCTGTAAGTGGACGTCCCTTCACCTTCTGGATGCCTCAGAGTGTTCATCACTCAGAGTGTTCATCCCCAGCACCCACCAGACCTGCCACCCAAGGCACAACCAACCAACCAAGATACGAATAACCTCTTCCAATCTGAAAGCTTGAAGTAGGAGAAAATAGGATGGCCACGAGCCTTCTGTTTGAAGTGATGCCAGAGGACTGTCTCTTATTTTGAAGGTGTCCTCTGTTTGAAGGCTGTCCTTTCCAATCCCAGTATAAAGACAAAGAACCCACAAAAGGAAAGCTTGAGCCTTGAAGTCACCCATCAACTCCTGGACAACAAACGATAATTTCTGAATTTGCATCTATACATATCTGTTAGAATATGTACATTTTATGGGAATAGGTATCCTCTTTTGTCCTCTTGTTTGGTCATGATTGTCCTGTTTTGGTGATTCATAAGTGGCCTAGTGAAGAAAGGTGCTTCCAACAGGAATCCTTGACTGGTTAAGCCCATGCTGCCATATTAGTGGGATGGGATGCAGCTCCAAGAGCCCATGGAGCTGGAGGTAGGGTAAGCAAGAGGTGCAGCTGGGAACCCTGGAAGACTGGATCCCATTGGATAGCCTTCCCACTCTTTTTATGCGCAGTAGCCACCTTCCCAGCAGTGGGTTATGTACAGCAATAGCGTTCCTTGCCTGATACATTGGGGGAACATCAGTGTATAGTGAGAAAAGCAAACTGAATATTTTGCTGTGTTCGGTGAGGCTCCAAGTCTTCAGGAAGAAGCATTAAATCCCAGGAATGCAGAAGTGAGTATGTGACCGATAAAACAGAGACAGGCACATCCAAGACAGCCCAGGCAGCCGCACGGCTCAGCAGTGACTGGGACTCAGTCTACAGACTTGCTGGAACTGCTGCAGCCACTGGCCTGCTCTTGAGCTTGGGCTCAGCCCTGAAGCCAGCGAAGTAAAAGGTGAAGCTGTTTTGTGCCTTTCCTTCCTTAACCAAAACCAACGCTGCACATCAGCGAGTCATGCACACTGGTTTCCACGCCACACTATCCTTTGTCCCGTCTCTGTCCTTCCCCGTTTTCTATCGACTCGCCAGTGGATGGTTTCAAGGGGCGATTCCTCATGCTCTTCATCATCAGCCGAGTAATTTACAATAAGGGCAAAATGCTTTTAGTGTGATACATTCTAAACTCCCATAGCAGGTGGTGTTATCATGAAGGGGAACACACTTAAATCTCTCACATGGTGTTTTACAATCTCCCATCTGTGGTGAGACACAGGTGGACAGCTTTGTGATAACAGGCTGTGCAACCCTATGGATTTTCACAGCAATTCATTTCACTGTAATCCAAAAGGCTGCAATGAGATTCCGTATGTAGCATCTGCCCCTGGAAATGAAGGACACAGTTTCCAATGCGTTCCATCAATCCATGGAGCAACCTGTATACCTGGGAGCGACGGTGAGATATTCATGTTTAGTATTGGCAGAAGAGCATGAATGAGAAAGTGGCATCATGGGGAAGTGGGAAGGGATAGAGCAGGCCTGCCTGTTGTAAAGGTACAGGCAACGTCTCTTCCTCATGAGGAAGCTGCCTTGTACCAGGTCAGGGGCATACCAGGTCCATTTAGCCCAGTAGTATTATCCTACTTTGACCGGCAGTGGCTCCCTAGAGCCTCAGTATGGGAGATGTTTTGCATCCCCTGCTACCTGATCCTGCTAACTGGTTGAACCTGGCACCTTCTGCATGCAAAGCATGTTCTCTCCCACTGAGCTATAAACCCTCCCGTAAAGAAGCTTTCAGCATCTCGGTAGGAGATGTTTCTGGTATTGCTTCTGAGTAGGCACATAAAAAAAAAATCTCACCACCTGTTCTATTTTTCTACACATGGCAAAGTTCGTTTGCTGTACAGTAGCAAAGTTATTTGGCTGTATTGCCATTTGCCTAGTTATAGAGGCATTCCCAAAGTTCATTTTCAGTGTAACTTTGGCTCTGGATGTGGTCACACATGTTTTCACTCACCATCAAACAGCATGGATTTTGTAGCTTTACAGTGGTTTAAATGGTCTTCATGCGTGCATATTTCCCTATGTCATATGGCTTTGCGGGGTGGTTGTCCTCCACCCTCCCAACCATTTGCTCATTCTTATGTGGGCTGCTGCTTATTTGTCACTGGTGCCAAGGATAATATTGCAGGAATCGCTGCCTATTGCTCATTAATCTTTGTCCAGCATGATTGTGTAGCAGATTTCAGGGTGATTAGCAGAATAGTGGGGCAGGTTTTGAATATACTGGGACTGCAACACAATGTCTACTTTTTTTGAGGATAGTCCAGAGATGTCTCCAGTCCTAACACTTGTTTTCTAGACCTCAAGGTTTATTTCAAGTGACCTAGAGAGTGAATGTTGACTGAAGCAGTTTGCATTTTAAAAAATTCTTCCAGATTGTCAATTAAAGGGTTACAGTTAATTCTATGTATCATAAAGCAGAGGCACAATTTTATTCCATTGCTAGATGATCTTTTAGTCCCCTTATAGTCAAGATGCATGCATAGGTATCTATAAGCACCAGTAATTTATTCTCCAAGTGTTTTGTTCATGGCTTTTCAATGTTCAAGACACTTCATTTAAAGATTTTCACACTCAGGTTGGCCCACAGTCTCACCATGCATTGAGCAGGATTTATGTCTGCTCTGGAGTGTTGCGAGGGAAAAGTTTCATAATGAAACTAATGGGTTTCAAGATAACACGGATAACCTGATTTAGCTTCTGTTTTATGAACCAGGACAGCTAGAGTCTAGATCATAAATGTCAGATCTCTGTCCATTCTCTCTCCAAATGCTACATGTAAGTTTGGGGGCTCAATTCCACTGGTATTTTGGGGCCAAAAACGAAAGGGGTGGGCCAGCATCTTCAATGAAAAAAAATTTTTAGGCTGCTACCAGTAACTGGGCCTCAGGAGAGGCATCTCAACCTTTAGAGCACAAACTTATGGCCTCCCAACATTGCCTAGTGGGGGGCATAGGATTTTTGGAGCCCCAACACTGCTTCAGTGCCCTGCATGCTCAATAGTGGGACTCCGAAGGCTGACTATCCCCCACCCCATAGTTAGTGTGGAAAGAATTGCACCAGAAATTCTGAGGTTGAACATCAATGCTGGGGAGGCGGGGAGGTTAAAAAGGTGTGCTGGGGGGCAGGGAGAGGAGGAGGCTGGGGCTGATAGCCCATGCTGTATCCAAGTGGCCTAGCCACCTGGCCTGGCCTTGCCTTCTACAGTGCATCATCTAGACAGGCAAAAATGGCCACCTAGATGAAATGCAGGATATGAGGTCCAGGACAGTAGAAATTGGCTCCAGGTGGGACTGGGTTTGGCCTGTGGGTCGCAGGTTCGATACCTCTGTTATTGCCCCCTTCTTACCTTAAAGATTCTCCATAGAATCAAATGGAGAGGTGCCACCTCTGAACAGGGTTGTTAACGGCTCATGTCTGACCCAGCTGCTGGGTCTGTAACATCCATCTAAGGAGGAGAAATATAGCAGGTGGGACTTTGGGAAACTAGAAGGCTGCCTTGGACTAAACCAGACCACGGGTGCACCATTTCTACCCTGACTGGAAACATCTTTCCAGAGTTTCAGATGGGGGCTTTCCCAGCCCTACCAGGAATTAAGATCTGAGGCTTTCGGGAATCAAAGGAGTGAGGGCAGGGACTGCACCCCTAGAGTGGGAAAAATCTATGCAAAAGCAAACAATTGGCAGCTGGGGAAGAGGAGTTTCTGGGAGAGACCTGATTTTGAGCCTTGGGTTCAACACCCTGGCTCTGGATCAGGGAAATAAATCACATTGCCCTATTTCTGTGTCTTCACAAAATGTTCTTTTATTTATTTCCTTTTCTATTTATGAGCATTTCTGGATTATCACTTTTTTCACTGTGCTTTGAATTTTCAAGAAAGTATGGCTCACTTTGCTAGTATGCTACTGTTAATTATTTTTAGTTCTTTTAAACTGTTTTCCAACAGGGAATATGTTTTAATCTCTGCTGTAAGATGCCTTGGTTCTTTTTGTGACAAAGGCATCTAATAAATTTAAATAATAATGGTGATGACAATAATAGTAGTATAATAATCATAGCAGGAAGTAATTTTAGCTAGATTTGCAAACAAAAAAAGTATTTTAAAGTGTCAGTGGAAATACACCCAATAGGGTCCTCTTTGTCATCATTGATTCTTTCTCATCTTTTGCCTTTAAGTTCATTTGTGCTTGAATGAAGAGTGGGGGAGATTCACAGTCCCCCTTCTCAGCCAATCTGATGGCAAAGAGAGTCATGAAGTATTTTCACTTGTAAAACAAGCGACAGAGGAGGCAGTGTTGGTAAATAGCCCATTAACACACTGAGTCACTCCATTAACTACAAAGAGTAAACATCTCTTTTATTTTCCCTCCCACTCTCTCTGGGTAGAAATTGTGCAGTGCCCGGGGCCTATCTTGGTTGTGGAAGGTAGGGGAGAAGGGTTGAAAAACAACCATATCCAATGATGTCCAAATCAAAGGTTTTCTAACATTTGTGTTAAACCAAACCTTTGTGATCCAGTAATCTGGAGCACTGGCACTTAAAGTGCAAATTGTCTCTCTTCCCTTTGCCATGTCTGCAATGGCATGACCTAGAGCACTGGTCCAAGTCCCTTCAGGAACACTTTAGGGGAGTAGCTACATAGGAGCATAGGAAGAGTCCATCTAGCTAAGTACTGGCAACAGGTTTCCAGTTTTCAGACAGGAGATTTTACTGCCCTCCCTGGAGACAGCAGGAATTAATCCCAGGACCGTCTGTCTATGAAAGATATATTCTATTACTGAGTTACTCCCCCTTGGCAACCCCCATGGTCCCCAACCAGTGATCCACAGATAGTTGCAGACTGCAAGTCCCATCATCCCTCGACCAGCAGAACAATGGTTGCAATTCTGAAAGCTGCAGTCCAACCCCATCTGGAAACATAATCTTGGGAGCCAGTGCTAGGCAATGCTATGTTCAGCTATTATTATTAATATTCATTACATTTCTATACCACCAGTAGCCACAACTCTTGGGTGGTTCACAACATTAAGTCACCCAACCAAATTTCAACTGGGCCTGGCCCTACTTAGCTTCCAAGGTTAGGTAGGATTAGGCACTGCAAGCTATATGGAAACTATCTATTGCAAGGAGCTATTAGGTGAATGTGCTCCCTTCTTATTGCAAATCCTGGCCACAGTTTTGCATTGGGATTACTGCATCCTTGCTGTCCACTGCATTGCTGCTGCAGATTGCACCGGGCTGCCTGGATGTGTAGTTTCAGTGCTGGCTTTATGTATCTATTTTGGGTACATTCTGTCTTCCTTCCTTGGAACCACTGTGCATATTGGTTTCCCAGGAATTCTCCCATCCAGCCATTGAGCGGATCCAGACCTGCTTGGCTCCAGCAACATTATTTATTTATTGCATTTATATATTGCCAGCAGCTGAAGACCACTGCATGAAGTGGCTTCATCCCATGTGAAGAGACTTTGCCAGAAATCAACCATGGCAGCTGTCAAGCAAGACATTTTCACAGCTAGTCAGGATGGTCCTAAAATCTATCGGTTGCACCCAGGCTCTCTTAGGGCAGTGACATGGCTATGCTTAAGGGGACAAGAATGTCAATTGGATCCTACAGGTACAAGTTGCAGTGTACCAAAAAACCTTTTCTTTCTGCTTGGGACCATACCCCAAAATAAAGAGGCAACACACACCTTTATTAAGGAAATATAAATAGGATCTGCAAAGTGAAAAGCAGTATGAAATTAACGTCTGAGGTCTTTCAGGAAAGCAAATCAAGCCACAGGGCAAAGGTAGCCAAGTCATCCATCCACCCATCCAAGCCATCCATCCTACACCTTGAAGGGTAGGGCAGCTTGAAACCCACTTGAGCACTAAAGGGTTTTTTTCTCCACCCCAAGTCCTGAGACCTGCGGTATCAGGTACCAGGTGCCTCCTTCTCACTTAAAGATGCTTCTGGGTGCCATTTCCCCCTTGTGACCAACTGGCTTATGAAACATGCAGTAATCCCGACTATCCTTATTAGAAAGGGTCCAGAGGGGGGCAACAGAAATGATCCAGGGTTTGGAAACACTGCCCTATGAGGAGAGACTGGGAGAACTGGGCATGTTCAGCCTTGATAAGAGAAGAGTGAGGAGGGACATGATATCCCTCTATAAGTACCTCAAAGGCAGTCACAAAGAGGATGGTCAAGAACTCCTCTCACTGATAGCAGAGTGTATGACATAGAATAATCAATTTAAGCTGCAACAACCCAGAGTCAGGCTAGCTATCAGGAAAAGCTTCCTTACTGTCAGAGCAATATGACAGTGGACCCAGCGGCCTAGAGAGGTGGTGGGCTTTCCCTAGCTAGTGACATTCAAAAAGAAACTGTACAGCCCTCTGAGAGGGATGGTGTACATCAGTGTCCTGCAACAACAGGGAGTTGGACCTTCATGACTCCTTCCACCTCTACTATTCTATGATTCTGTCATGGCAGATAGCACAGAATAGGCAAAACACACAAAGCCCCTAGCCAATTAGGCTGCTTGGCAAGAAGACAAAAATCTACTTGTCTCCCAGGTGCAGGGAGGTAGAACCTCTTTCAGCACGAGGGCTGAATTCCCTGGTGGAGGAATGTTGGGGATGACTGGACATTCCAGGGGTGGGCAGGGTTGGAGACAAAAGGGATTGCTCCCCACCACCCCCAAGCCTCTCAAATGCCCACACATTTTATCTTAAAGCTCTCAGTGCCATCCATTAAGCCTTACGAGAGTCATTTACACATTTTGGAAATGGAACAAAACTGCACAAAACCCAGGAAACCATCAAATGAAGGTAGCTGGGGGACAGAGGGTGAGACCAAGGAAAGGTGCCATAGTCATCTGGGGATCCTGAGATAGTTCAAATGGAAGCCAGATTGTGATGTGCCAGATTTGGACACTGAGCTTGAAGTTCTGCACCCTACCTCTAAGGGAACCAGCATCCCTTGCATTACATTCTGCGTTGATGTGGGTGCCAACAAAATACTAAATGGGAAGGCTGGGGAGAAGGGATCACTTCTACAACTTCGGCCGTGACTCCTTTCCATCAACATGCTGATGGTACACACAAAAGCTAATGCCAGCCCCATCAGGAAACATCAGCAAGGCCTTCTTGCTCACAACAGCTGCTCAGCACATGGAAAAATCAGGCTACAGTCAAAGGAGGTAGGAGATTTTTGTCTGTGTCTTTTTTCAGTGATGTCCTTTCACCTCCACAGTTTCTTCTGAGCCACCTCGTTTTCCTCTCCAAATGAAGAACCTCTGCCAGATGGAAATACTCATATTTGCTAAAACGAATAAGCTTGAAAACCTTTGTACAGCCTTGGATGTCAAAAGCTCTGCTGATGGACTTGAGGATGTGGAAGAGGCTAAGGAAGAAAAACATTTTTGATGTTATCACTGCAGACTTTTCATCCCGATCCTTTGATTTCCCCCCGGCAATGAATGGAGAAACAGCAAAAAGGACCATTTTCTAGATTGTCCATGACAAGGCATAAAACCCCATCCCCTGAATATTTCTGTAGAGTGTTTGAGACCTGATCTGAGGCTCAGGTTTCATGACTTCCCTTGGCAAACGTGACTTTTCACAGGGAAAGTGACAAATTTTCACTTCCCATTTGTTTCTGTGGGAATTGGCTCAGGCTTGCAATCTCTCTCATGCCTTACGCTTGTTATTGGATCTGACATGAATGCCTGCAGTTTGGTCATTTGATGCCTTCCAAGATAGCTAATCTGTTTGTGGCTGCACCACTTTGCTTGGTGAAATGTACAGCTTTTGATCCTTTTATGAATACCTTGCATGTTAGACATGGGTGGGAGTTGAGTTATTCATTTGGACCTAAAATAATATGAAATAAAATTGGAGAGGGTTTAGAAGAAGTAACAAAGAATTTGAAAGTCACGAGACCTCCCCCATCCCTACTCTTGCTCCCCAGAAACTGGACATGATGTTCTCAATAAATGAAGAAAAGACAGGTGACAGCAGTTCTCAAATGTGTAGGTGAAACTTGAAAGCTTTTACCATGAAGCTTGCAGTTCTTTCTATAAAATTCTCTAAATCAACCCATAAAAGCCGTGGAACAGTGTCCTAATACTTGGCATTATGTTGGTACTGCAGGAGTCACATGCAGATCAGCCAGGCTTGATGTACTACAATGATAAATAAATAAATTTATTAGCATGCACAACTCTGCTTTCTATCTTTGGGGAAAGGTAACAGAGAGGTCTGTCATTTGGTTCTTTTGGATTGGCAGGATTCCATAGTCCTAACCATTCACAACAGATGTTCATCCAGTCTGCTTTCATTAAGATTAGCTGATGTCCCTCGTTTCAAGACAGCTCAATGGAAAGCCTTATGTTTGATTATCAAGAATGCAACCACAACTAAAACAAAACAAAACAAAACAGAAAAACCTCTGAGTGGGGTGGGCTGAAATCAATGACCAAGTTTTATAGCACAGTGACTTTTCTTTGTGGCCGTTAATAAGCTGAGAAAATACTCTTTAAGCAGAAGTGGAATGCACATTATGATATCCTACAGCATGACTGTGCTCAGGCATCTCAAGAGCTCTTGATGGGAATTAGGAGGAGGTTGACTCCCCCAGCAGTCTTGTATCCTGAGGTGGTTTGGAGGATATGTCTCCTTGCCCTGTCTCTTCAATCAAAAGCTGAGGGTCCTTTTTTCTCCTGATTTTCTGATGGAGTGTTGCTCTAAAATTAGGAGACAAAATGCAGCTGTCAGAACAAAGAGCTCAAGCTATGATGGATGGCCACCAAGATGACTCTGGCTGCTCGTTATCCCCTGCCCTGCCTTGGCGCTCGACAAGGAGATGATGCAGAGAATTGCCACCAGCCATGGAACAGATACCAGGGAGAGAGAGAACATCAGGTGTAACAGTTGCTGCAACCTGGTTGAAAAGGTTTGCTTGGAAATCTAAACAGATGAATTCACTGTCAATTTACCTGCCTGTCCTTGAAGACTAGCTGTGCTCCCCCTCTGGCCTTCGGAGCACGTTGTCAGCAATGTACAAGGGGGCTTTTTCCAGTGTTGGGTGTGAATTGCTGTACCCAAACAGTTAGCTATTTTTCCTCTTTGGCTCAGTCCTGCTGAGAAATGAAGATATTTCCCTTTAGACAAAATTTTCTCTGGAAAAGCATGCAAGACAACTTACCGCAAGGGTTAAAACATGCAGAGAATTAACATAATGACTAAAACAGTCTCCACATGCAAAGACCTGATAAATGTACAAATGCAAAGTTCCACTATGCCACCAATGTTTCCTCTGTAAATCTAAGAGTCTTCCTTGCTTCCCCCATTCAGTTTTGTCCTTAGAAGGAAGTCAAAATTTATTGGGCAATTGCATGTTTACTGGTTTCCCAAAACCACCTTGGTGAGTATATCAAGCCCTGTACTTGTTTAGCAGCTCCAAAAGATGGCTGGGGAAATGGCAAGCTGAGAATAATTGTGTCAGAAGTGTTACTTATGGCTCAGAGCTTCACGAAGACCAAATATAGCAGAGCAAGGCACATAACTTCAATGGGTGAGCTAGGCTTAAACCTAATCTGAGATTGCCAGATGGATATGTCTGTGGGCTTTTCTGTACAAGGCTGTTAATTCACTGCAACTACTTTTGGTTTCATCACAGACATCTGGGTGCTACACTAAGAGCACTTCCTTCCTGCTTTTCTGATACATAATCTCTAGGTGGCAATGTGTTATAGTGGAATACTGCACATACACACATGAAAACAGTGTTTTCTTTCTCCTTCTGAAATAATATCCCATTTTCCTAGCTCTGGAAAGAAAACCTGACAAAAGTACTGTTTACAAGCAAAAGTGAAACTGGAGGGTTAACAGGTCATATAAAGAACCTGTAAACAATTTTGAATAGAGAATTTTATTTATTCAATAAATTTATCTAGCCATAGGTTCTCTGGGAGGCTTACAACATATTAAAATCCAACAATAATGAGTGTACAATCAATGCCTTATATATAAAAGCTCTCTTTTTCCTTCTGATTGTCTAGATATAGCTGTAGACTAGATAGATAGTCACTGCAAATTTCTGGTCTGATTGATCCCATTACTAGAAAAACCAAAATCAGCTACTTCCCCAGTTATACCTTATCCAGCATTCCTTGTAATAAGTACGTGCTGATTCACCTAGACTAAACCTAATGAGTTCTCTCTCCTTGAGGTATGCTGTGACTGGCACTTGGATTTGGTGAAAATACAGCTGGGCATTGTTTTGGTAATGCACTGAGCAAACTTCTCCAACCTAGTGCCCTTCAAATGCCTGAGACATCAATTTCAATATGCTCCAGCCGGCATGGTCAATGGACAGGAATGCTGGGAGTTATAGTCTGGAAAACCTAGAAGGCACCAAGTTGGGAGATACTGGTGGTGTTGTGGTGGAGGAGAAGCAGGATGAGTCCAGTTTGGTGCAAATTGTTGTACAAAGTACATTGCTCATTTGCCCTTTGCCTTGTTCAAATCTTTCAAACAAAAATGTACTACAAAGCCCAAATCTTCACAACTTTAGTGTGGATAACACACAGGTTCAAGCCCTTTTTCATGCAGTGCAATTCTTTGCTAATAGCTGTCGTGGCATCTCAGTGTGGCCAGCAATTTCCTTTCCCACCCACTTCTAAAATCTTTTCTTGCAAGAAAGAATTAGGATACAGTGATCATTTCTACTGATCCCTCGAAACACTCATACAATATATGCCCAAAGAGATGCTATTGTTTGCAGGTAGAGTCAACATTGTACAAGCCTGTCTTATAGCAGTTGATAAGTTTGTAGTATAATCATTTCAAACTGTATATATACAAAACACAGGCTGTTCCTTTATATGCTGGCAGTTTCATTTTGCAAGGCACATGGGCAGGTACAAATACACAGAAGGGAGAAATTGTGCCTTTGGTATCCCAGTTCTGATAAACTAGACATAACCAGTGATAGGCAAACTTACTGAGCAAATTCATGATTTACTTGGAGAATAAGGAATTTGCCCATGTGAGTGCAAGACTAGAGCTTTTCTTTAATACATGTATGTGAATTTTTCCACTGCACAAGATCAAGCAGTACCTTGGGAGCCGTGGTTTAGAATCGCATATTACATCATGTGTCACTATATTATGTGGCCCCTTTCTGATTGGTTGTTTTCCTGTGGCCTGTTTGATGATGTCCTGTTTGCTCATCATTGCCAGTCACTGACACAAAGATGTATTTCCTCTTCCTTCTCAGAAACAGAGCTGTCAAGACAACAAGGGGAGCAGCTAATGAGAGTACGTCAAGTGAGTTTTGGAGGACTCCAGGTGATGGGATGATGGAAAAGTTAGGACTGCACATGCTCCAAAGCTTCCAATCAATTCTAAACTGAATAGTCAATTAATAATACATTGCTCCAGGCGCATTACAAAGGTCAGCGTTATGAATGGGAAACATTTTGACTAATGTGATGATTAATTACAAAATTCAGCAGCGTCACTACTATAACCATGTCCCTTTCCTAGTAAGTCTAGGAAAACCAAAATAAACAATACAGTTTTTTTTCCAAAAGCTCCTCTTGGTTTTTGATGTATCAAAAGAAAATGGAAGCAATGTAGTCAGTATTGGTAAAATATTCTCCTGAAATAGACAATGACTAGCATTTTGAAAGCAAAACATATAACTTCTGTGCCTTGGGCTTTCAGGAACTGTAGATCTACTTCCAAGAAACTGTGAACAACTTTGACTCCATGTTTTCCTCCTCTAAAGCTCACCTCCAAGAACTGATATCTTCAAGGGACAATAATGCAGAGCAGAACTATCCACATGTGAGCCAGAGCAACTTTTTGGAAAAGATGAATAAAAGGCCTTCTCTTTTTCCTTCCCTAAATGAAACCCACCCACTGTGCCAGCTTTCCCCAACCTGGTGTTCTCCAGACTGATTGAACTACAATGCTCATCCTTCCCAGACATAAGATCCATCAGTGATGCTGGGTTGGGAGTAGGGGAGGTGTAGTCCAATACATCTTGGAGGGCGCCAGGGTGAGGAAGGCTGTCCTGTGTCGTGCAGTAGGAACTGAGGTGCATTCCTTGTGTCCTCCTGCTCCAGCGTCTGCATTTGCCCGCAGAACTGTGTCCAAAAGAAGCCGGCCTGGCTGATTATTACTGAGTGAGTGGCAGCACAGCAGGAGAACTGTGCAGCTAGAGAGTTTGTCTCCTGAGCTATCCGGCATCTCATGTGTGGAACTCCTGGCATCCTGGACACCTTCCAGCTTGGGAAATTACCTTCTGCCTCCTTGAATACCCCCTGCAGTTTAAATTGGAAACAGTCTTCTTCCCCCTGCCTCTTCCAACTGCTCCACAGGGTTTTTGTGATCTGCAAAACAGCTGCCATCAGAAGGAGGGAAAGAGTGAGTTGCCGGGACCCAGGGATGCAGTGAGGACTTGGATGACTGTCACCTGCTGACTTGTCAACACCATTGCCTATAATGCCTTTGCGCAGGAAGCCTTCCAGTGCCAGTATTGACCAGGCTGGATAAATGCACTCAGATCTGCTGAGTTCATGGCATACACTGTCAGATGTGCGGAATGAATGTCCTACATTTCATTAGTGAAGTCTGAAGTGTGAAGCAAAATGGTAGCCTCTGTAGATCTGAGAGCAAGAGCAGCCATACATTGAATGCAGCTAGGAAAAGAACCCTTTGGCTGCATTAGCCAGGATGCAGGGAAATTCGTTTTCACATCTAACTGAATCAGCAAAGTCACTGCTGCAGATTAACAGTGAAATCAGTGGCACTTTTTCTCCAGTATGTGTGTTTAGAGTTGCAGCCTCCCATGGTTTGCTTGGCCACCTTTGAACCAGGATCTTAAAAACTGGAGAAGATGCAGTGTGGAGAGCTACATGCGTGAAATAGGCTGTAATATTAGAGGTTGGAAGACCAGCATGATGGAAAGACACTAAAAGACATTGGCCTGCTTGTCATTTAAAGGAAATTGAGATGATTTCACAGTAGATCTTCATTTGGGTTCTAATGTGTTCCTTGGCTTAGCAGAGGGAGAAAAATAAAGCATGCATAGAGATGAAAGTCTGACTCATTAAATTAGCAGGAATGGCATGTTTTTCTACAGCATGGTCTGCCATGGATTGCTCTGTCCATGCTGCATTCTTATACTTATGCATCTGGCAAATTGACACTGGTAAGACTATCTCTTAATCGTTTGTGTTAATGAAATCTACTTTAGTGGTTTTGATTTTGTCATAACTGGGATAATGAGCAAATGCTATGTTGAGCTGACTCTGAGGTCTGACTGGGTTATCTCAGAGACTCTGCCTGATTTATCCATTAGGTGCCTGCCATGCCATTTCAGAGGTATGAATCAACGGCTAGGGATGCAGCAGAGGATAGGCTGTTGTGTCACCCTTGGTGGCACGTGTGTTGGGGAGAACAAGAACAGCACAATCCTATGGACTTTTACTTGAAGACCAACTAAATTCAGTGATGGTTTCTCCAGTGTAAGCATGCCTAGGATTGTGGCCTAAAAACTATAAGTGTAGGATAAGCAATTCTCCAATATCTGCAAAGGAAAAGCTGAAAGAATTCTTTCATTATCCAGCATGTGGAATCCCAGTTTAAATCTTGGTCAGGGCCTAGTTGCTAGACACTGTTTAGGTTCCTTTAGTTCTTTACTTGTAAAAAACTAAAATGATCTGTCTCAGAGTAAAAGAAGGACTATGAACGTAAAATGTTTTTTAAAATGTGTTATAGAAATATTTAACTTGTTTTTCACAGCCAGTATTTTAGACAAATCAGAAAGTGCCAGCTTTTGGTCATCTTTAATGAAGTTGACCTCATTTTTTAAAACTAAAAGAATCCAGAATAACTCTTTTTCATATCCAAGAGTGCACTAATATTGACTACTGAAATTGCAAAATCAGACTTTTGAATTTTCTCACTTCTGAGTGATGGAGCATTTGCAAGAACTGTGCAAGACTATTGCTCTCATAAGGACCAGGCAAGTAGCTGGAGGCTTTCTCTTGGAATTCTGGAGCTTATGGCTGGAATGCATGGGTTGATCAAATGGTTTTAGCTAAACCTGTTTGCAGCTTTTGAGGAAAGTCATTTCCTTTTGTTAGAATGAACTGGGCAGCATGAAGCCTCTTTATAAATGCACTTGGTTCCAAGAGGCTAGCAGCCACAGGCCTGTGTGCTGTGGGATTGAAATTGCACAATTCTTTGGCACAAGAACTTCCAGGCAGATCTTGGTTACACTCCTACAATGGATACAAATTTTGCAACAAGTTTTCAGCTCTCTTCTCCAACCTTGTAAAGCAAGCCCTAACTTTTTACCATTCCCAGAAGAGAGAAAGAAACAATATCAAGCAAATGATATTGCCTTTGCAGTATCAGAGGTAAGTGTGCCTTTAAATACTGGTTGCTAAAGAACACAAGAGTGGGGGCGGGGGGGGGAGGTATTGGACTTAAGTTTGCTTGTGGAGTTCCCATAAGTATCTAGCTAGCCACTATAGGAGGAGAATGCTGAACTGCATAGGCCTTTGATCTAATCCAACAGGTTCTTATATGTGGAAAGTATTCACCATGTTAGTGTTTCCCCAACTACTGATTCCCAAGAAACAGTTTTTGTTTTTGTTTTGTTTTGTTTATTCCTGGAACAAAATTGATCTGCATACGTGCATTCAGAAAGAAACATGCATATAATTTTCTACATCAGAGCAACTGGTAAACAGTCTTCTTGCAACAACAACTCATTTGGCAACAGTTATCTGAGTCTTGTTTGTGTCGCATTTATGACACAGTGCTATGGTCTCCTGACTATAAGGCAGATTAGGATCCCAGCAATACCCTTAGCTGCAATCTTGGATGTGGGACTCTGATCTCAGAGGGCCTTCCCTCACAGCCGATGCAGACTTTCTGCACTGGCAGGGCTCTGAAGATGGACAACCAGCTTTGGAATTGGTATGGGAAGGGGGTGTTTTGGGGGACAGGGAGAAGAGGAATGAAGCACTGTCATCATCTGAGGTATCCCAGCCTTTTCTCCTTGTGAGGAGGGGAAAAACATTTGGATGGCCAAAATCAGGCATTAAAATGTTTTGGATGGTGAGAAGAGCAGAGAAGCAATCCTAGCCTCTGTGTTCCTCCTGCCTTCCAATGGATGTCCATAATCCATACGTTTGGGGGGTTGTGGGCAGCTAAATTTGATGGCAACCTTTGCCTACTTCAACATACTCTATGTGAGGCTACCTTTGAAGAGCAACCAGAATCTCAGTTGATGCAGGCAGTGGTAGCCAGCCTGCTAACCTGTACATGGTATCCTGGTCATATTACACCAGTATGAAAAACCTGATCTCGCTGCCAATTGTTTTCTGGGTTTATTTCAAGGTGTTGATGTTTATGTTCAAAGTCCTAAACAGTTAAAAGTCTGGCTATCAAAGGGACTGCCTGTCTTGTTATGAACCTGTAAGAGGCAGCTGCCTGCTTGCACCCCTGTGCTACAAGCCACTTCCCAGAGGGAAATGGCTCATAGTGCCGTCTAAGCAGTAATTTTGCTATCCTTTTCCTTTGCTAGTTCTCTAAGCTTAGAAAAGAGACCACAGGACTAAAAGCCAATTATGTGCCCAAGATGGGGGTGGAAAATGCCCAGCTGTGCTCGTCTGCTTGAGGCAGCAGCCAAATTCCCTTCTTCTTCCCTTTAGGCTCAGATCCAAGTACTCTGGTAGTGTTACTATGTGAGTAGGCCATGAGAGCAGAGAAAAATCTTTCTCTTCTACCTTGGTCAAAAACCCGTAATCCAGCCATTTAGTCAAAGTTATAAGAAATAATTAATTAAAAGGATTATTTTAAAAAAAAGGCAAGGAAATGCTAAAACAATACCTCCACCACCACCACCACCACCACAACATACACACAGATTTCTACCACATCTTGCAAACTCGTGGGAATAATTTGCTCAGGATACAAATTATTGTATCCTGAGTAGCAGGATCTTGTAACACACTGCATCCTTGGGCAGAAGAGGAAAGGAGAGGATGAGAGCATGACAACAAAATGGCCCTGTAGTTACAGCAGATTGGGAGAACAATGGTGGCAACCCCATCTTTAAAAAAAAAAAAAAAAAGGCAGCGTGTCTATCGTTAGTATTTATGGGGCATGTTTTGGCCCTCCTGAAAACACTGCAATATGGATGACCATTTGGTACAGCCCTAGTCAACATTATGTCCCAGATTCCCATTGTCCTCTTTTTCTCAGTTAATCGGGATTCTGGGATGGGCCCATGCTTCAAGGGCAATGGTGATAGATCTGGGATTCCTCTCAGGTGTGGTACAGGCTGTGCCAGGAAATCCAGGAAACTCTGGCTTTTTAAGGCACAATTGAGTCCCCCTTGAGGCACGCAGTTCAGGAACCGCCACCCTATGAACCCGGTCCAGTCCATTCATCTCAGAGTTGCACATCAGACAAGCACTCTTTCATGGCAATGCCTTGTTGAGAAGGTGGCTGTTTGGAAAACGAGGCTATTCCTGTGCTGTCAGGAGCAAGCAGGCTACAAGCCAGAATGATTAGCTTTTCCACTATGTTGAGAAATGCTCTCTGTCTACCAGGACCAGCATCAAGGGTAAAAAGGGTAAGGAACCTGCTCTGGGCCGCATCTCAGCAGAGCCTCTGGGACTGGATCCTCCTCTTCTCTACTGCAAACAGCTTGTTCACCTGCTTCTTACTCTGGCCCAGACCACAATGGAATTCAGGAGGAAAAGCAGTACATGCCCCTGTCTTCTTCCTCCTTTGCTTACTGCCTGTCGAGCAAGCACATGATGAAAACATGGAGGAGCAGCAAGAGCAGTCAGTGAGAATGGTGATGAAAAGGTAGACTCACGGAAGGAGGAAGTCATTAGAAGGCCTTGCTCAAAGGCCCTCCAAAAATGGAGCTGGTATGACTGTCTGCAGTCAGAAAACCATCCCCTTAGCTTCATGTTAAGGAAGAAAAGCACTGTACCACCTGTCCAGAAATGCAAAGGCAGGTCATTGACTGCATGCGCTTTGTAGATGAGGAGAGGGCATATTGGCTGCTTTTAATCAAGAGAGATGTGGGAGGCCAAAAAGGGAAAATGCTTTCAGAACAAAGCATGATTGGATTGTTTGCCTGGGAAGTAGGAAAAATTTCACACGTACCTCTGCAAAAATTACAGGGCTCAGCACAGACTAAACAGGTCAGGCTAAACTCTTACGATGAATGGTAATAAATGGATGAGAAGCGATGTGGATGTTGAATACAGCACCAGCTTGGCCTCTGTCTCTGGGTTTTCTCTGTCCTCCCTCCTCCTTGGTCTCCTTTTCTTCCCTCTCCTGCAGGATGACACTCATCTGTCATCAGCATTTAAATACCGGCACATTGCTGAGTTTGTCAGTCTCCCTCACTCTCTGTCTCTCCCCTCAGTTTCTGCTCATTGCTGGACTTGGCCTCGCTCAACCACCTTCTCACTTTCTATTGCTGCTGAAGTTCTGTAATCCTCTATTTGGTTTAGTTCCACATGGTTTCATTGTGTATGGATGAAAGAATCCAAAGGGAGAAGAGTAAATTACACTAAATAACAACAGGCTGCTTGCTCTGATAATTTTCATAATAGCATAGGCATGTGCCCATTCACATGCAAATATTCATATATACATATCCTTCTGAACAGCTAAAACCCCAGATGTAAAAGTGGAATGATCTCATAGAAAATGCTGGACCTGATCACTGTGTTTTGTACCTGGTAGCAACAAATCTAAGAAACTGAATACTGCAATCCATAAAGCTAATTATTTATTTAGATTTTCAGCCCACTGTATTCCTAATGCACAGAGAGTCTTCTTGTCCTTCATCTCCACAATGAACCTATAAAAAGGACTATCATCTGCATTTTGCAGATGGTAAATTAGGTGTCGAGGAAGCAACTTGTCTATGGTCAGCCTATGAATTCATGTTCACTGATTTATCCACTGGTTCTCTGGTTCTCTCTATCACATTCCAGTCTGCGGTATCAGAACACAAGCATTCATTCCAGCGGTGATTATGCAAAACCAGAACTCAGTGGCAGAGCACGTACCTTCCATGCAAAAGATTTAATCCCCAGCATCTCAAGGTAGGGCTGTGAAAGAGCCCGGTCCAAACTCCCAGAGAGCTGCCGCTGGTCAATGTGAACAGTACTGAGCTGGATGGACCAATTATATGATTTAGTATGAGGCATTTATTCCATGTTCCTTTGGACTACGTCCATTGGAATCGAGTTCCTTATGATTTCCAGATTCTAATCTCTGTGAAGCTGGATGTAAGCAAGGAGAAAAGCCACTGATTTTGTTGGAGCTTCCCCTTCCCCATCTCTTCTATCAGTCTGGAGTAAACAGACTAAGGTCAGTGAATGTTACGAGCTTCTGCCGGTACAGACCCCCTTAGATATCAAAAGGACTTGGCACTTGGGTTCCATTCTCCAATACACCATGCAGAGATTTTCGAATGAGCTCCCTATTGAAATCTGTGGCCCTGGATTCTCAGGTTCCAATCCTCATTTCACCAGGTGTAAATCCAAAATAACTCCACTGACTCCTTTGGAATCACTCAGGATTTATGAGGGGTGAAACCGAGCTTGCTATCTGTCCTGACTGATTTACAGATGTAATTGATCCCTGAAATCCTGGCCCTGTATCTTTCCTAGCTGCATATGGAGAATGGAGATGGAGCCGAGCTCGCCTAGGAAAGTCTGAGCAGAGTGCCAGGAACAAGTCATGCCATTTGCCTCACTATCCATTTACCAGCAGGGCAGCATTTTGCTGAGCTCCATCTATATTTCATCTCGTCAAATAACCATGGCTCCATGTCAACTTGTTCTTCGGTAAAGAAATGCCCAGGGTGGGGTGGGGGTAGGGAACTAGAACTAGAATTGGGCATCTCTTACCCACACCCCTCTCCTTTCTCACTTCCATCGCTCAAAACATTTGTGAGAGTGAACTTCTCCCTTCCTTGGAATATTCCCTGGATGCTTCTGGGCGTGTGGGTGGGTGGGGGGAAATATACCTGACCCCCCATAGATGCCACCAGAGCAAAAGGAGCCATGCTGCTTGCTGCCACTGCTGCACACATGCCTCTTAACTTCTGATATGTCATGCATGGCTACTCAGATTTAAACACAGTGGCTTATTTTAGCTGCAGTTTGTTTTCTCAGCGTGCCCCTTCAAACTAAAGGGGGAGAGAGAGAGAGGGGGGGAGAGAGAGAGAGAGAGAGGATTATTTAAAGGGAAACCCCTGAAGTGGGAGACCTGAACATTGCTAATTATAGAAAACAGAAGGTGCACTGAAGCTAAAGGAGGGAAACTGTTTTTCTCAGCTAGCGGTCGGGATTGGCATTCTGTGGAGGCAGAGTCTCATTTAAGCTGCATGAGGCCTAATGGGAAAGTAGAGGATTGGCCATGTTCAGAGAGAAGTTAGACCTGGGGAGAATCGTGCTTATCCATGGAGGGCCTGAGGCCTTGGGCTGAGAAGAGCCAGTCAGTTATGTAAATTGAAGCTAATGAAATCCAGCCCAGGTGGCATCATTAATTAGAGTAAATCAGCCTGTGTTGCCCTGGTGCCAAAAGAGGGAAGAGGCAGTGAGGTGCAGTACGGGTGGAGTAGTCATGGGACATGGCCACAGAGAAAAGCTTGAGGAAGCTTGTATCCCAGCGTGCCATGGGCCTACAGGCCTTCAATGTTTAATGGGCAAGTGGCACCATGACAGTCGTTTCAGGGAATTCTATGGAGTTACATTTCTGAAAATAAGGCGTACCCATTATGTTGGATGAAACTTTGATGTTCTGACATGTGGGATTCCAAAATCCATACAGTGCAGGCTAGCTCAAAGGTTGCTATAACTCTGTTAGCTCTGAGATCTTCATTTTCCAGATCTCTCCCTCAAGAAGCTTTTTGTGACATCTTGCCTAAGGAAGAAATAGGGAGATTTCAAAAGCTTGCACTTTTTTGAGTTGGCCTAGTGTCACAGTATATCAATTTTGAATTCCCCTGCCTTATAGTTAACACAACTGACTTTGTTTTCTGAAATATGGGACACCTCTTAAGACAAGGGTCATTGGGCAATGCTACACAGGCTGGGTTAGTGATGCCAGCATTTGGTTTGGTCTAAGATCTGGTTATGAAAAGGAAGAGAAATAAGGCATGGATTGGCAGTGGGAAAGAATTTTCATCTGGGTCTGAAACTCCTTGGGTGGCCTTGGGCCAACCTTCGCTTTCCGTCTCACCCAATTCCTCCCTTGGCCCTGTTGGAAAACATTGGCAGCTTTTTATTTTTCTATCTCACCCTCTGAGCTTAGAAGGCAAGGTAGAAGCATGAGTCAGAAAGGTACTTTTGTGTACATTTCTGAAATGTACTTTCATGAAGAGGAGAAGGACTGTATGTGAGATTAGAAGCCCTTTAGATTCAGCATAATTTTGGAAGTGTGGTGGGTCCAAAACCTTCTTTGGGTAGTGTTGTCTTAGCTAGGGATATGTGTATTTCACACATCTATACTAAACACAAATTATTTAGTGTCGGAGAAGGAGCAAGAGGCCTCCCATACATATCACATCTCTGAAAAGTGGACACATGGGGTATTTTAGGTATATTTCTAAATATCTGAAAGTGTGAATGTGAAAAACATGTTTTGCCAGCCATCTGTACTGCTCGTATAGTCTTGTCAGGGAGCCATGATTGACATTGGCTCTTTGATCAGTGTTCTTTCCTTCAGGTAATGTGTGAAATGGCCCAAAGATCTTTCTCTTAAAGTCTATATTTTAAAATTCACAAGTTTCCTTACAAGTTTCTCTCCAAGCCAAAATAGACAGTAGCAAGCATCATTTACTTTATGGATTACTATTTTACAGTAGAAATTGCAGGCTCTCTCTCCATTCAGATTGGACAAATAGTAGCGAGGAGACTTAAAGCCACTCTACCACTGCTAAGTTAGGGCCCTAATCCAAACTGAGCCACTGAGCCTACTCTAGAGTAAAAATGAGCCCATGTCTGTTTTGGCCCTCTGTGAAGAATAAACCAGCGGAACCACGGCCTATTTTTTCTAGCAGGGCATCTGTAGGCCTTGTTAAAGATGTATGGCCCTCTTACGTCAGAGACACAGTTGCTTGGGTGCAGCTGATGAAAGCCCTACTCTGAGCTGTGTACTAGTGCACCGCAATCTCTCCGGTATTCTGCCTCAGATACACAGCTCCCTCCAGTGCTGGTGCACAAGGAATGCAAGACCAGCCCCCAGCAAAGAGCGTGCACACCAGTTGTGCTCTGAGACACTGCAGAGGCAACTAGTGGCTATGCAGCTGGACAACTATAGTTCAAGATCTGTCTCCAGTCTCTTGTGCCCTTAGTTCCTCCTCTCTTGGCCTGTATCCAAAGACTGCTGGTTCTGTCTGCAGTTCCTGCTGATGGCCATAAGGGGCTCTAGTGCTAAATGTCCAACTGGAGAGGTGTTATCTGTAACTTCTCCAAGACAGATGAACAAAATGATGGTGGCTGCTGCTGCTGTGACAGAGGTGTGAAATGAAGACAAGGTTCTCTTGGCATGCTTTTGTTGGGAAAATCCAGAATAAATTCTGGTAGGAAAAGGTTGCTTATATGAGTCTTGCTGTTATCAAATCAAACCTGAACCCCACTCTCAGAAAGTGGCAGAATTCCAAGCCAGATTACTATTTAGCATTGCTGTTACCTTAAGAAGATGGAATTCTTAGCTGGACTGAGAAGCTGCTGTAGGCTAACAGTATCCGTGGGGAAATACTGGTGTTCTCATGTGCTGCAGCGAGCAGAGACAAAGGTGTCCATTTGTTTCTGAACAGACCCATTTAATCATCTAGTTCAACAGAGGCAAGTGCCTTTGCAAGGTAGTTGTCAAACCAGTTTTTCTGAATGGATCCTCAATCAGACACATTTACATGTTCCAGAAGACACAGAGGCTGATCCAAACTGTCAGGAATTCACTGAATTGACTTGTCAATAAGGCTCAATTAGGGAAATTTTCTGTTCCATTGTCACTGGCATTTCTGATTGGTTTAGAGTATTGTTTTGTGTATGAAGACATCAAGATGCTATTACGTTAACATAATCTGGAAACCTAATACTCTGTACGTGATAAATGTCTGTACATGGGATGTGATTTTGTAGTTGGCAATGAAGACCACTAGCATGCGGTCATAAGTAAACTTCAGGGGGCCTGGGTGATTTCACCAATAAAAATGCTGGGGTTCAAGGAGATTCAATCTTCCCCGAGTATCCATTCTCACCATTGGTAAGGAGACCCTGACACTAAAGCCACGGTCTCCTTCCTTCCTGTGTGCCTAGTTCCCCACAGCATTACATCTCTCCAGCCTTCTTAGTTGTACTCTTAGGACTATTAGATGTCACTTATTTTGAGGGAATGTCCTTATTTCAGAACGCTCGTGCTCCAGAGAGGAACATAAAGCAAGCAGTGCCCCCATGCAGAGATCACGAAACACATCTTAGGTTTGGGGGTGTCTACAAGATTCATCTAGCTTGCTCTCTCCTCCCTCCTGGCTGACCCAATGTGGCTGCAAAGGCTCCTTTGCACCGACACTGGCCAAACAGATGGAAGGGGAAGGGGAAGGTAATGCGTGTACATCAGCTGCATCCAGCCCAGAAGCTGATCTATAAACTAATCCCACCCTGATCTATAGCCTAATTCACCTAAAACACAATTACAATCTGGAGGAGAAAAATATTGATTTCAAAATTGCTTTGCAGCTGGTGGAATGGAGGGGAGGGGGCAAAGAATGGGAATGAGGGGGGAGGGAGAGGCTGGCAATGAGTCCTTGGGAGCCTGCAAGCATTCTGGATGTGGATGGGGTGCGAACTATGAGGAGTAAATGGCCGGCGAGCTTAAGGGAAGCAGGATATAAGGCCACTGTAGTTCTCTAAAATCCCTACTTTAGGAATTGGCACCTGGAGATTCCAGAGGGAAATCTAGCCAGTGAGTGTGCAAGATCAAACTAGTGGGTGTGTGGGGGAAATCTGAGAACAGGCACAGAAGCTGGCACAATGGACCCCATACCCAGCAGTTGGTGCTGTGAGGAGAGCAGGGCAACTGCAGTGGATTGTGGCCAAAAGGTCAAATGGCAGTGCATGTAGAGGACTGAGCTGCTTGGTTTGAAGCTAGTGACATCTGGACTATGAAGCACTTATGCTTAGGGTGGCCACCCTGCCTGAAAGATTCCTAAAACTGGGATGGGGGCATCTATTTCAGCACCACTACTTGCAAGTAGATCAGGCTGCTGCATTTACAGTATTTGCCTTGAGAATTTCCTAGAGTCCAGACTCTATTCACCTAATACACAAATTCCTGATCAGAATCATACAAAGAGGATGCAATAAAGGTGCCATTGGAAGTCACAGAGCCCATCCAACCCCTTCTATTCTAAGTGAGAAACTGAGTAGAGGTCAGACCAGATCATAGCATGGACTCATTTTATTATTCTAGAACTAACAATAATCTAAAATTTGGAAGGATCATTCTCATGCACTGCAATCCTAGGCATATTTGCTCAGGCATTGTTTGGCTTGGCTTATTCCCCAATAAGCATGTTTTGGGTTTCAGCATTATACTCTTACTCTTTCAGCTGCAAACACAATGGTTCTAAGCTTCAACTCAAATTTAATAAATACATTTAATAATAAATAAATAAAGGCTGCTACAAGAACACACAAATATTTTTTTAAATTAACAATCCTCACCCAGACTTTCTTCATATCCATGTGGCAGGACCTGCTTTGAACTGAGGATTGGGATCTGATTCTATGATCCACGCTTGTTGGGTAAGTGTTGCTTATGGAGGCCTGAGGATGTGGACAAGGTGCTTGGCCTACCAACTGTATGTTCAACCCTTGCCCATCTTGGCGTGTTACTCAAAGCAAGGAGAGTCCAGGAGGCTGTGAATGCCTTGTTGAGAGAGGTGTAGTCCCACTCTCATTAAAAGAGGCTGTAATCAGACTGCCCTGGAAAAGGCCAACCTGCACCCAGAAAACGTTAACAACTATAGGGTGGTAGCCATCATCTCCTTTTTGAGCAAAGTGTTTGAGTGGGAGGAACATCTTGATTCATTTCAGCCAGGCTTTAGGTTTGGGTTGATAACAGAGACTGCCTTGGTTGCCCTGTGGGGTGACCTTTGCTGGGTGAAAGATAGGGGAGTGTGACCCTGTTGGTTTTCCTGGACCTCTCAGTGTTTTTTGATACCATCAACCATGGCATCCTTCTGAATAGGCTGGCTGGGTCATGAGTTGGAGAAATGGCTTGCAGTGGTTCCGCTTCTAATTGACCAGCCAATTCCAGAAGGTGATGCTGAGAGATTACTGCTCTGCACCATGGCATTTATACCATGGGGTTCCTGGGGGCTCTATTTTATCCATCATGCTATCTAACATGTGCATGAAACTGCTGGGAGGTGTTTTCCAGAGGTGTGGACTGAGATTTCATCAGTATGCTGATGACACTCAGGTGAGACAGTGGCTATTCTGGGCTTGATAATGGTTTGCATGAGAGCCAATAAACTGCAGCTGAATCCAGATAAGGTGAAGGTATTCTTGGTAGGGGATCTTCTGTCCAGATGGATGACATTACACCTGTCCTGTCACACTCCCCCCCGCCCCCCCCCCCAGAAGACAAGACTTGTAGTTTGGGGGTGCTCCTGGACCCTGAATTATTGCTGGCATTTTAAGAGAATTTGGTGGGTCAGAGCACCTTTTATCAGCTTAGACTGATTTACCAACTACAACCCTATCTGGACCGGCAGAACCTAGCAAGAGTAATCTACATTCTGATAACCTCTTGTAATGCTTTCTACATGGGGATGCCTTTTAAGACAGTCTGGAACATCCATTGGTCCAGAACAGGATGGCAAGGCTGCTGTTGAGGACTGGCCAATACGAGCATATAATGCCAGTCCTCTATCAACTTCATTGGCTACCAGTTGAAATCTGGGCCCAATTCAAAATGTTAATATTTAAAGGCCTGAACAGCTTTGGGCCTGGTTATCTAAAGGAGTGCCCCTTTCCATACATGCCTACCTTAACTTTAAGATCATCATCTGGATTTTGGAGAAGGGCCTTTTTGATGGTGGCATCCTGACTCTGGAACCAACTACCCAAAGAGGTTTATCTGGAACCCTCTTTGTACCCCTTTCAGCACTGAGCAAAGCCTTTTTAATTTACCCAATATTTTAATAGTTGATGTAACTTTAAATGATTTTCTATGGTACTTCCTATTTTAATGTTGCTGTGTTGTGCCTTTGGTTAAATTAATGGAGGTCACTGTGGTTTTATTGTGCAGCTTTTCTGTGTTTTTATTGTTACTATTTACTGTTACTAATTTATATGGTTAATTTAATAATATTGTTTATTGTGCATATTTTTGTTATTATATTCTTATATTTTGTAACCCACCCAGGGAGCCATTCTGGTTAATAGGCAGGATAGGGATTTAATAAATAAATAAATCTCATGAAGGATAAGAAAAATCAATCCAGATATGAAGACTGAATTAAAAATCTCCAGTAATGAAAATAAACCTTACCTGAGGGCTCTAGATGGGGACTCAGATCTTAGTTCTAGTAGAGCAGTCCAATGAGACTTATTTTCTCTCCACTCTTCCTTCTGGATTTGGCCAAATATCCAGGTAGGATCTTTAGCAACAAGAGTGGCCCAAGAGCATGCAGGGGATGCAATCAGGGGGACTCATACTGAAATAGGAGGTTCGATCCATGCACCCTGCAGGACAGCTGTGGGGCACCAATCCCCTGTGCATCTCATTCTTCTTGCTTGGATGATACATTTGAGCATGTAATCTATCAGTGGCTTATTCACAGAGAATTTATCGGAATGCAGAACCCCAGATGGAAGCCTTAGAAATGTGTGTGTTTTATGTATCGATGCTAGATTCTGACAACATGGACATCATTAACAAACCAAATTATTTTGCAATAGAAGGCAAGAAACACAGTTCTGCAAACAGCCAACTCTAGGTCGAGTGTTCTCTCCTGGCAGCAGCATTTGAAAGGATGATGTATGGCATGTAAAGGGAGGAAGGATATGTTCAATGGCAGATGGAAGTGTTCTATTGATTACACAGACAAGACATGAAATACTGCCATAGATGGCCTGTTATAGAATTTACTAAACATTTATGGTGAGCAGTGGGACAGTCTCTGGATTGACACTTAAACACTTTCCCTCCCCAGGAAAGTAGTGAACTTTCTCCTCTAGCCTTCCCCAACCTGGTGCCCTCCAGATACACTAGGCTGGAACTTGCATCACCCCAACCATTGGCCATGCTGGGAGGACGGTGGTTATAAAGTCCAGCACATCTGGGGGTTACCAAATTGGGGGAAGCGGCTGCGTTTTCTATCCTTAGTCAGATTATAAAGTTTCTCTTCCTTGCTCCTGACTGACTGTGCCCAGTTCTGCTTCATATTGGCCAGGCTGGGTTTTAGAAGGCTGTGGCCAGAATAAAACTGTTGTTCATATTCTCAGTCTAGTTGTCCTCTACATTTCCCTGTAAGTCCAAAAACTGCTTTCCAAATCCTAAATGTCTGGTCAATATTGTCTGCTCACTTGGATTTATAGTACTGACAACTCTATTTCTATGCAATTATTAACTTGATTTAACAAGTCAATGGCCCACTGTGACCGACATTAAGCTTTGGTGGATTGTGATGCATTTTGGTGTGTGCCAGGTGGCCATGCAGCAGCGGTGGCTTGTTGTGCCATCAGAACCTGGTAAGGGTGGGTCATTGTGCGAGTAACCCAGAATGTATGGGCTGTTTTAGAGTTGTGGGTGGTTTGTTAACCATGCCAAGAGCCCACCCTCCACAGGTTCGGGCAACATGACAAGGCTGCGGTCGTAATTTGAATGTTCAGAATGGCTCGCTCCAGGGGCTGCAGTCTGCCATGGCTTAAAGAAGCCACATTTGGCTGCTTGATCGTGCAATCTGCCCATGGTATCCCTGCATGGCAAAGCATGCCACAGGACAATCACAAGTTCCTCACAGTGATTTCTCAGCACCTTGATGCATCAGACAGATCCTAATGATCACATTTGGAAAGCAAGTAAATAATAAGTCCGGGCTAATTTTGTTCACAAAATTTGTGATCTTTTGTTGGACTGCTTATGATGTAGGGTATGCTCAGTAACTCTTGTAAGGTTCCAGATGAAGCTCCTGGCAGATTTTATTTCGTATCCTGCTTCTGGTTGCCTTAACCTTCTTATCATGCCCATCAGCATGCTATCAGTTCACTTGGCACAAAGATTGAAATCTGGGGGAAAAGAGTAACACAAAGGTAGCAGCTGGTAAGACAACAGCATCAGATGCATATAATTTCTTTCAAAATTAGATTTATTGAAGTCCTGTCTGGTGGAAATCACTGTAGCATGGAACACTCAGCATATGGATTTGATCATTGACTTATGCCTGACTACATTTTTCATTAGGGGAAATATTGGCTGTGAATGTTTTGACCTCATAATCTCTGTATTTTAAACAATAACCAGTGGGAAACCAAACTGGAGCGGGGAGCAAGACATTTTGTCACAAGTACTCCATTGTGCTGGATAGGCGTTCTCCATTGCAATTGCTAGAAATGACTTCCCTGCCAGCTAAGAACAAATATGCACAAACCAGAAATGAAAAAAGGGGGATTTCTCTGTTTTGTTGCAAGTAAGTATGACATGGGGGTAACAAGGTTTTGCAATCCTATTTTCTACATTGACTATTTAGTTGAAGGGTGCCTTCGCCTTCATACTCACTTGTCTTTGTTTTTGTACTGACTCCTGATTTTTCTATTTTTGTAGCAACTCCATAAAAACCCTTCCATAGCTTGTGGTGATTCTTCAAAGGGCCATAGGTACCAGTGCACACTGCAGAGGAGACCGGATGGTAAAAAGCATGGTTGGGAGGAAGGCTCCCAACTCCATTTTCAATTGGCCAGTAAAAAGACCTCCAGGACTCATAGCCAAGCACATTCCAGATCATACAACCTGAAATGTGGCCCTCCTATTCCAAGGGCGTCATGAGCACTGAGACTGACAAAGCTGCTTGTCTCAGAAGATTTCAGGTAAAAGAAGGAAGTGGCTTCTCTGGCAGTAAGAAGCTGGATCTGGTGTGAACAGAGGATCCAGCCAGCTGAAGGGGTAGAAGGAAATGGGGGTGGGGGCGGTTATTGAACAGGTCAGCTTTTTGCCCTTGTGTTCTCACTTACAAACTGCTAAGAAAGAAATGTATCTCCCCACAAAAAAGGACAAAATGGGTATCCGGTTATGTAATACTTACATATGCTAATTTATACTAGCAAATTTAGTATTACTATAATTTCCATGGAGATATAATACTTCTTAGCACAATGAGGGAGATGTGGTGAACCTTGAGGGCTAACAGCAGATGGGCAGCTCTGAGGCCCTGCCTGCTCTCCTTAGGGTTCTCTGAGTTTTAGCCAGACGTGGCAAACAGCCCATAAACAAAGGATGCTTCTGACCCAGGACACATGGCCAGGGAGCTTCTAATGTGTTCAGAGCAACCTCAGCCATACTTGTTTCCTTCTTTTTCAAAATGGCAACATGCATGTCCATATGGACAGTGATGTAAAACATGAATGGCTCTTGGAGGTTCCAGGCACTCCTTAGTTTAACCATAGTATGCATCCGATGCTCTTCTCTGTTCCACACTATTGATAAATGGTATAATCCAGGTGTGGCCAAAGAAGGCTTGGGAGCCACATGTGGCTCTCGGAGCTTATTTTGCGGCTTGCAACCTCTGGGCACCCACTTGCCGCTCACTGCCTGTTGCTGCCACCTGCCACCCGCCACCCCCCACTAGTTTCTCGCCGCTGCCCGCAGGCACCTGTTTTCAGCTCCTGGAGACCTGAAATTTACTGTATGTGGCCCTTCCATTGAGCAAGTCTGGCCACCTCTGATATAATCCTTTCTGTTTTGGGATGACTCCATAGGAAAGTATCATCATGCTTAAGTAATTCAGAAATGGGTAAAAGTCGAAGCTAGGATATTCAGGCAGACGTGGCAGCCCCATGATTTTTGGGGTGCCAGCATGGAGTATCCTGTAGTGAGGCAACATCCAGACTGGCTCACCTCATCACATGGGCATAGATGCGTGAGGGATTAACACAACCACTTGATTAAGAACCCTAATAAAGTGTGGCTGAAAATGCTCATGCATAGGAAGAGTTGAAATCACACTGCGCTCATGTTTCCTCTGGCTGTGAGGAAGAAACTGCCAAAGGTCACATCAAAACTGACCATCAAAATAGAAGGCCTGCCCTGTCTTAACCCTGGGTGTGGATTTTAGGTTGCTGAGGCCAGCAGTGTACACAGCAGCAGCTCCATCACACCACACAGTTTGATTGATTTGATTGTGGGTAATTCACACTTAATCCTGACAAAGATCTGAGGGTTTCTTAATGAACTTATAGTATCCACTGAAGGAAGGACCAGGGTCAACATTTTTGGTTCCGGGTCTGGATGACCATGACTGAACACAACCATTTTTATAGCATCAGGAGGAAGTGAGATTCATATCATGCAGGCTATTTTGACACACCGAACTGCATGGCAGACAGTTTTAAAGCAATAACAGTGGGGTTAATAAAACTTGCTTTATACCATCCCAGATTGTTGCCCCTTCCTTTGTGAACATTCTTTTGGTACCACTGAAGGAATCCTCAAAATCTGAATCTCACTTTTGACAACTTCAGCTTCCTTTCCAAGTTTTGACATGGCCATTAGTTATTGAGAGAAATTATTTCTGTTGTTGTTAGATCATTTTTTAAAAATTGGCTCCAGGCAGCATCACAGAACAAAGAAACAAAATACCCGTGAAGAGAGTTAATCACAACTGGCTAATTATTTCCCCCACCCACAGCCCTACTTCTCCCTCCCCAAATCATGAAATATTATCCCCATGAAGAAAGGAAAGCGTATCTTCACTCGTAATCTCTTCATGGATTTTATGCACCTAATTCATCAAACTAGAAACACTTCCTGCTTGTCTCCAATCAGTTTAAAAATAAAGCCAACAACGACCCCACTGATTCTAGCTGGTAGAGGGTGAAGCTTCTAATTTATTTCTCCCAGGATGTGTCCAAAGTTATAGTCCTCCTGGCTTCAGACACAGCTTTATGAAACATTCCTACAATGAGCAGCACATTGCTCTTCCAGTCTGAAGGATTTACCGAGATCAGGGCCTCCGTTTGGCATCGAAGGGTGTGCATTTGTGTCTTTAATAACCGCATGGCAGCATAAACCTTGGACAGTGATGGGAGATGTTCCCCCTGCTACATTCTTCCCAGCTAAGCAACTGTTTGCAAACAAACCAGAAACAAGGGACGTACTGCATCTTCTCAAACATCACAAGAATCAGTCACTGGCGGCATTTGGCTCCTACCTTCAAGTTAGGAATGTGGATGTGCGGTTCTTCCTTCCTTGTCCATGGTGATCCTCCTTCTCCCCAACAGGCATTGCTGGAGGGTGGAGGGGGTGTTTTCTCCCCACACCCACCAGCTAAGCAATTATTTAATAGCAAACCAGGGATAGCTACAAATGAAATGGAGAGTTTCAACCAAAATGAAATCTTCAACTGAATTCATACCCAGTCTGCTGGGGTCAGCTTAGGTTTGGCACTCCACCCAGTATCTGCATGTGGAGTACATAAGGCTCAGTTCTCAGTTTCCCCTCACATTCTGAACCTTCCCCATTGTGCCCTGACACCAAAAGCTCTTTAACATTGTGATGTCTCTCCAACATTGCTACTACCGGCAAGCACTTCTATAGTTGATTTTTGGCTGTCTTATTGGCCATGTAGAGGACCTTAAATTGGGCTTGGATACATGCAGGCAGACATATAAGTACAGAACTCCTGCTCCCTTCCATCAATCTGGCTGTCTTTTCTTGTTGGTAGTTTGCACAAGCTACAGCTTATGAACCATCTTCAAAGAGAGTCCCAAACAAAGTACATTGCAGTAATCTAACTTGGAAGCTACCAAAGCATAGACCATTGAAACTGGGCTATCCCTGTCCAAATGGGGACATGGCTGGGCCACCACCCAAAGCTAGTAGAAGGCACTCTGTGCAACTGAAGTCATCTGAAGATGGACAAAAGGATGGTTCAAGGAGAATTCCAAAGCTATGAACCTCCTTCAAGGGGAAAGCAACCCTGCACAGAACAGTTTGAGCACTTTCCTCCACCCAGTCATAAAAACCAGCCACCAACAACATCTTAGACTTGTCTGGCTTAAGATTTAGTTTATTACCCCATTCGGTCCTTTGTCACAGTAACACATTGATGTAACACATCCACAGTCTCGCCTGATGAAAAAAGAACTGCTTCTCACTAGCATATTGTTGACAATATACTCCACATTTCCAGATAACCCCATTCAAATGATTTTTATGCCAATGTTAAACCCCGTGGGGGCAAAATCCTCGTAGAGAAGGATCCATGGGGTTGGGCAACACTCCCTAAGTACCACCTTCTGCAGCCAATCATCCACGTACGAGGGACAATGCATTAGTCATCTCCCTATGCCCAATCCAAGCAATTGCCTGGGAAGGATACCATGGCCAATGGTGGCAAAGGCTGTTAAGAGAACAGGAAAAAGTAATGAAGTTTAAACCCCCCTGACTTTCTCTGGACTTTTCCAGCTGTTTTTGTGCATGAATCCCAACAGAAATGGATCAAGATAGATTCACCCAAAAATATCCTCAGCTAGTTGGCCACCATCTGCTCAAGACCCTTGCCCACTTTCCCATGTATCACTTGCCTAAAGTTAATAACTTTTAGGTCCAGGAAGGATTTCTCTAGGTGCAGTTTCACCACCAACATGTCCTGACGGTCCCAGTCAAGGTTCAAATACAGCACACTAGTAGTCGGAAGTACAAGGAACCTGACCATGGCAACTACGTGCCAAATTCTGCATGATCTTCTCAACATACATTCCAATCTCAATATCAGAACTAAAGAGAGGAACTCCAGGTCGAATCTGAAGCAAACTCACAGCCATAGTCATACCTCTGCCCCATAACTGCCTTTCTAGATTGGAACAAGGATCAGCAGTTTTATTTCCAACAGACACTAGGTGCCTATGAGCAGGACATGAAGTTGAGAGCCTTTCCAGGTTGTTTGTTTTTAGTATCTAATATTGAGAGGTATACAACCTCTTATATGGAAGCTCCATTTAACAGGCATGGCTTGGTAGAACTATGGAGACCTATCCAGCATGACCTTGGATTTTTTAAAGCTACTTAAACATAAGCACCATCAACACATCACTATTTATTTTGTATATTTATACATCATCACTTTACCAACTGGGCACCTGAGGTCATGTACAATTCAGACAAGACATTGGTAAAAAACAAACAAACCAACAAACCCAAAAAACTCGTACATCACCACAGTAAGAATAAGTACAGGAGCAAATCTCTTCCCTCATTCAGTGGAATAAAGTGAGAGAATGACTGACCATTAAAAACCATTTGAAGCTGGACAGAGTAAACAGTTTCACTGCCCATCTGGATTACATTAAGAGGGGCCAAATCTAACTTCCCTGGGATGAAGCTCACTAAATGGGTTTTGCTACAAAAGTCTCAAGTACTGAACAACCTGCCTTTTTTAGTGCGACCTCTAATGACAACTGCAAATCACCAAATCACCAGATGTTGCCTAGGTTCATACAGAAGGAAGTGTTCCTTCAGATTTCCCATCTTAGAGCTTTATCAGTAAGACCCAACAGCATGAATTGTGCTTGCAAACAAACTGGAAATGAATGTTGATAGCCTGATCTATGAAATGTACACCTGGCTGCTTTATTTTGCACTAGCAGCCTTTCCTAAGCATTTTTGAAGGACAGCCTTATGTTGAAGCTACTGTGGTAATCTAGATAATAGGAGATTAGAACATCTTCCATCTTCTGCCATCTTCTTGCACCAATGAACATTGTAAAGGGGCTTGTTTTTTAAAAGAAAATTAAATGTTTAGACATTGTGTGTCACCTTGGACATCTTGTGGCAGCAAGGCAATTAATAAATGTACTCATTAAGACTGCAATCCTATATTCACATTTACCCAGGAATAAATCTCTTTAAATACATTGGAACTTACTTCTGAATAGATACATACAGGGCTGCAATTAATTGTAATTAATTGAGTGTTAAGAAGTAGTATTGCTATCCAAACTCTGAAGGGAGGTGATCTAGAGATGTGCTGGGTTGCAAGCCAAGATTATAGGTGATAGCAGCCTTTTCCGACCTGGTGCCTTCCAGGTATTTTGCACTACAACATCCAGCACTGCGGATCATTGACAGTGCTGGCTTGGTCTTATGAGACTTGAAGTCCAAGCCGAGAGAGAGAGAGAGAGAGAGAGAGAGAGAGAGAGAGAGAGAGAGAGGGGGTAGATGTAGAAAGGTTTAGTGCAGAAACTTTAGCAAGCCTACCAAAGCGCTACTGCTCAGGAAACAAGCACTAGAATGTCAATATGTTGGCATTTTAACAGCTTTTATTAATGTTTGAAAGCAAGCAGCAGGTGTGGAATGAGCCAGGAACAGAAATTGTATCAACAGAATCTTATAGCTTGTCATCTGCATACCTATAACCCACTGACCTTTGGGGTTTCTTTCTGCATTCAGGAATCACGTTCTCATTTATTTGTTCCATTCTGCATTCAAAACATGGTCTTAAAAGGAAAAAGAGAATCCAGAAGCATGAAAACTTGGGGGACACAGTCCTGGAGGATTTCAGAGCGAAGCCTTGTTATATATTGCTTCCAGCATGCGCCTGAAAAAAGCAAATGCAAAAGGGGACCATCTGGGGGAATGAAAACACATTTGAATCAATAGGATAAAGTTAACAGAATAAAAAAATAAAATAGAATGAACCAAATGGGATAAAAATTCCTGTGGATATATTAAGGCTCAATACAGGATTTCAAGGCTGCTGTGGAATCATATCAGGGGCCAAAAACTCTTCTGGTGTAACTCTGAACAGCTTTCATCATTGATGCTTTACACCAGGTTGGATTTTCTGGACAGCGTGAGCACCTATCCCCTATACCCCCCACCCCAAACACACCAAATCATCTCTCCAGATCTTGGCAATGGGGCAAACAGCCAGGCCCAGTTGTGGTGGACCAGTTCCTACAACTGAAGATTCTCCAGGCAGTCCAGAGCTGTCTCTTTTGAAGTTACAATCTTCTCCTGACTAGCTACTGTGGACTGAGTTGGCAGAGGGCAGGTCTTCAAGAAGGCCACTGGAGAGTGGGGAAAGAAAGAGGAAAGCCAAGCCCAGTCAGCTGGATGGAGCAGAAGTGTGGCTACAAGAGGAGGAGATACCTGCTGCCACTTGTTTGTCCCCTAAGAAATTTGCTCCCTCTGCTGATGGCTAAAGCCTGAAGAAGCGATCTTTAGCTGCCTTGACCATAAACCATTTTGATTGTCAAAGAGGTCATTTAGCCCGTCCCCTACATTGCTTGAAAAATGATGCGGGAAACAAGAGCAAGGGTTTTCAGAGGGGAAATCCCTTCCCCGTAAGCATCAAAAGAAAAGAATATTTACTACCACGAGTATTTCCTTCATGCTTGAATTCTGCTCTATGCTTCCCTCTAAGTTCTAGCATATTAGATTCTGGATCAGCTATGACTCAAGTTTCTCTCAGTCCTGCTGCCCCAGATCCTTCAACTGGAGGTATCACATAGGGCTATGCCAAAAATTTATTTCATATTTTTTCAACCATTCATAGTCAATATGATAGAATATTTTGAAAATAAATCTAATGGAGAAGAAATTTCAGAGACATTCTCACGGGTTGGGCTCAGAGCTCTTATGCTTCTCTTCCTTAGGAGGCAATTTCCCTCGCTCGGGAAGCGTATGTACAGATGTCCCATCTTTCATTGTACAATCAACTGTCTGGCAGCCAGTAGCCTTCTCAGCTTCCTGCACTGCAACCAAAACCTGGGAAAGACATCATGAGGAACACCCATCCACTGGGCTTTTCCAGATCAGAAAATCTGGGAGACAGCCAAGCAATGGAGTGATTTTTCTTTTCTTATCACCCAGGAAATGAAAGGCATTTCACAGAATTGTCTTCGGATTTTCTTCCACATTTTGGTGGGGACTGTCTTCTGTCCATTCCCCACACAATGCCTTGGAATAATGTTAGGCACGGGATGCTCTAAAGCATGCACACTGGGGGACAGACTACCAAAACCGTTGATGTATTTGCCACTTGCTAAAAATACTTGAGCTGCATCTGTGAGAATTTCTCTGCAGTCCCAAAAACATATGTAAAATGATCCCCTTCCAATTTCCCTGCCTGGAGAATTTTGAGGGGCTGCTTGCTCACGGCTCTAGTGATAAGGACCAAACTGCCCCCATTATAATGCTCTCTCCCACCACCATGTAACTCTTCTCTAAAAGTATTTGCAGACAGAGGGCCCCGAGCACTCAAGTGTACAACATTTTCATTTGCCTTAACATGTTATACATGGCAAGAAAAAAACGACAGACGAGGCGAGGGGTTTATGGAAGGATTATAAATGGAAAACTGTCTGGAGGACCCGCTGGAAAATGAATGAAGCAGGATGATTGCACAGAAAAGGCCTTATCTGCAAGCACCCTAAAAGGATCTCTTGCTCCATGCAAATCTGCCTAACCACTAACCCTGGGAGACACTCCCCATGTGCCTGGGCCAGACACTCCCCATGTGCCTCTCCCGCAGTAAGTCTGCCTTTGCATTGCAGTCGCCACCAGCTGCTCCTGCTCGCCCTCCTCATTCTCATCACTGCTGCCACTGGCTTGCTTGGCAGGCAGAGAGCCAGGGAGCAGACAGGCAGGGCTTCTGCTGCGTTTCCTGCTCACCTCCGCTGTTGGCTGGCCAGAGCCAGAGGCAGGTGAACAAGCAGGTTATGAGGGGGAAAGGGAGGAACAACACCCAGAGGCTCGTGGCAGTGGACTCCTGCTGGAATGTCGGCTCTTAGCAGGTGCCCACCCATGCCTGCCCTTGATGCGGGCCAGGTTCAAAGGCCTAGGTCAGAGCGCCTCCTCTCCCTTCTGAAGTGAGCAGGAGGAAGCAGTGCCTTATCCCTGAAAACGTTCCCTATCCCTTTGCCAGGCTCCATCCCTGCTGTTCTATGCAAGGAACTGGAAACGCTCCCTCAGCTTTTAAGGAAATGTAATGCTGTCACGGTGTTGTTGGTTTTTACTCTGCTCTTGATTTTTGACCATGTTAATGGTTTTTGTTCTGACTGGTCTTGTTTATTCTCTTTTTTGCTATTTTATATTGCTATGGCCTGCAATGTGAAACCAAATAATTAAAGGGCAGAACAAAAATAGTTCAAATAAATGCATAAATAAAGATTACCAAAAGTGAAGAACACAGAAGGCTCTCTTGCTGCACTTCTGGATAAAAAACACTGAATAGTGGGTTGGGTGCTTTTTATCCAGAAGTGCAGCAAGAGAGCCTTCTGTGTACGCCAAAGAAAGTGGGCATCTCGACAAGTGCCACTTACCAATTCCCTAGCCCCATTTCCTGCAGCCCTGAGGGCATTCCCACCCTAATACTGACCTCAGAACATTACCGCTCAGCTTAAGAGATCTGTTTAGAGGAATGGCTGCCAGCCATCAGCTAAAATACTTACTTGTCAGCATCTCCTTTGTCCAGAAAATACTTTGACATATTACTCTCCACGGGCTTCAATGGGGATATTTTTATACACTGGTCTTAATGGCTGATCTCAACCTCAGCCTATGATGTTTCCTTTTATCCTCCTGCATCTCTTTCCCTCCTGGGCTTTGGCTACAGCAGGGTTGAGCAACTTGATGACCTCCAGGTGTCTTGGACTACAACTCCTAGCCAGCAATGCCAGTGTTCGGGGATTATGGCACTTGTAGTTCAAAACATCTGGAGAGCACCAGCATGCCTACTCCTGGGCCAGAGCCAGAAGCCTTCACTGTCTGATTGTTTAATGTACAACCTGTACCTTCCACTCACTAGGTATGTACAAGAAACACATAAAACCAAGAAACAGAGGAGCAAAACCACATACAATAAAATTAGAGGGTGACAAAATATTATAGAACATCACAAGCCTGAGAGAAGAAAGCAATTTTACTGCCAGTCTAAAGCAAAATAAATAAGGAGCCAATCTCAGTTCCCTAAGGAGAAAATTCCACAATTAGGGTGCTGCTTTCAGAAAGCCCCTTCCTTGACAAACCTCACCTACTTGGGTGGTGGGACATATAACAGGGTCTCCAAGAAATTACAGTCAGCTTCATATGAAAGGAGGCAGCCCTGCAGATATCCTAGCAAATAACCACAACATTTACTGTATAATATTTGAATGTTTAAACCAGGCTTCAGTCGGACCGCTATGAAAGTGAGCTTTCAGTGTTTATGTCATTGTTATAAAAAATGTGTTGGAATGCAGCTCCCATCATTCCCAAGCAGCAATAATGGAGGTTGCTGTCCAACTCATCTGGAAGGCACTAAGTAGGGGAAGGCTGGTATACGGATGCTGGCAATGAGTTGCCTGGCCTTGAATGGTTGGGCTGTGAAAAAAAAAAAGATCTTGAGACAATCTCGTCTTTACTAAAATGCTGCCATATTTCCCTGAATCGGTTAATTAAGCACTTGAAGGGCTGAAAGCGGAACAGGTATCTGACCAAATACTTGGTTTGGTTGATATTTCTAGCATCCTGTCCTTGCATTTTCCCGTTGATTTCTCCTGATCTGAAGTTATTATTATTAACACCTTGCCATCTATGCCCCACGTTTCTTCCTCCCGCAAGGAGCTCAAGGCAGATTACAAGGTTCTTCACCTCTCCATTTTATCCTCACAACAGCCCTGTGAGACAGATTAGACTGAGAGGCTGTGACTGGCCCAAAGTCACCCAGTGAGCTTCATGGCCGAGCGGGGACTAGAACCCAGATCTCTCAAATCCCATCTAATACTCTAACCACTACACCACACTGGCACTTTAGAGATAACTATTTCCAGAAATAGCTCCACAAAGTAGTATATACATTGCCACCATTCCCATGCTAGGAAAACTTAGGTGTTATTATTTTCCACTGTACTTCAAAGCAATGGAACAGGTTCCCAGGATAACACGGATTTACAGTACCTTGTAATGGATCATGTGCCTCACTGGGCTCAGGGAGAAGTAGGATCCCGTAATCAGATTTCAATTGGACTTCCCCCGGGTGAAAAGTTGCCCAATTCCGTGGAAGAGTGTTCAGTTCAGTAGAAATGTTTATGAAGTTGAGCTGCAGCACAGGGAACTTTCATTGAGCATCTGACTAAAGATCTCTGACTGGTCATGCATATACAACAAATTCATATCCATTTTAAAATAACAGTCATGGCTTCCGCCAAGAATCCTGGGTGGAAACTGTAGGCTGAGAATGCATGCTGAGAATGCTCTCCCGGCATTCCCTCATCCCCACATGGAATTTCCAAGGTTCACTGGAGAGGGAGAATAATTATTAAACTGGCTTTTTCTCACAGTGTAGGCACTAGAGCTGCATAGTTCAGGCAAGGTGAGAGGGTCACCTTGCTGGCAGGGGCCTAGGGTGGCCACGTGTCCTCTTTTACAGGGGGCAGTCTTTTGTTTGAACGATGCCCAGAGGACTGCCTTCTGTTTGAAGGGCTCTTCCCCTAGTTTGGTCTGAAGACAAAGAACGATCAGAAGGAAAAGCTAGGCTTTGAAGGCTAGATGTTGACTAGAGTACAAATGGAAGAAGACTCAAAGTGAAGTTGTCAAAATATGTTTAGAGCACATAATCATGCCTATTATGTGGCAGTCTAGGTAGCAAAGAAGCATTACTTCATTGCCTCCATTGCATCCAGTGGAGCTCTTTTGAGTGGTGCAGAGGCTGTTCATATTCTCCCCAGCAAATGGGGCTCTGGCCCCTTTTAAGACCTGCCATGACCTTTCTGGATTGCACTTTGCAGACAAAATCGCTTGTCTTTGCAGCAAACTTGACAATGTTGTTTGCAGAGTTCCAGCTGAGGTATCTGATGCTACCATCTGCCAGATTCTGTGGAATCACTTTCAGTTGCTGCAGTCTGATGATGTGGACAAGATGCTTGCAGTAATGCAGCAGACCTTGCTCCTCCAAGCTAGCAAAGGGATTGTGGATAGCTGGGTCCAGGGAATATAAATGTATTTCTACATGAAGGCGTGGTTCCTACTGTCCGTAAGGAGGCAGCAGTGTAACCACTGCTGAAAACAACCATTGTGGATCCATGGTATTTGATAACTACCCACCAGTTGCAATGCCCCTCACTTTGAGGCTCATGGAAGAACAATTTTTGGAGCATGCTGATTATCCAGACCTATTCCAGTCTGGAGTGGTTATGGGACTAAATCAGCCTTGGTCTTCCTGATAGATGACCCTTATTGGGTGAGGGGCAGGGAGAATGGACTCTATTAATTCTACTCTGCCTCTCATTGGTCTGCACTGCCATTGGCCGTGGTATCCTCCTGGACTGACTGCATGGGTTGGGCATCGGAGACACTGTGTTACAGGGTTTCCAGTCTGCAGGGTCAAGTTTCAGAGTACATTGGATGGCTATTCTTTGGCCCCTTGGCAGCTAATCCCTGGGCTTCTGCAGGGCACCCCTTTGTCCCCAGTGTTGCTCAACATCTATATGAAGCTACTGGGAGCAGTCATTAGGGGACCTGGAGCCGTTCCAATGCTATGCTGATGAAGCACAGCTCTATCTCCCTGTAATAACTGAATCAGATGAGGTCGTTCAAGTCCTGGATCATCGTGTGGACTCAATTATGGGTTGGATGAGCATCAGTAAACTGAAGCTGAATTCTGGCAGCAGGGAAGTACCACAGATGAGTGGCTCCTGAATACAAGAGATAGACTTGTTTCCTATGGAATTGCACTCCCCTTGAAAGATCAGGTTCATAATCCAGGGGTACTCCTATATCTGTTACTGTTGCAGGAGTCTACAGGGCTTGGAGTGCCTTTACCATATCCTATTGGTTCACCAGCTATAGTCCCTCCTAAACAGGGTATCTTGGCTATAGTGGTGCAGGTAGCAGTAAACTCAAGACTAGATCATTGCAATATACTGTGTGTATGGCTGCTTTACTAGGCTGTTGTCAGGAGCTGTCCCCTTTCAGCCTGCAACTCCTTTGATGAAGGAACTGCAGCTGCCCATTTGATACTCAGAATGGTTTAAGGTCTTGCTGCTAATGCAGAAAGCCCTAAACAACTTGGGACTAGGATACTCAACACCTCTTCCTTTGCCTGGCAAATCACTGAGGTTATCTAAGGACACTTTCCTGGTGGCTTCACACGGACTTATGGCCCTACTAGAGTCCAGCAGAAGAGCCATCAGTGTGGCAGCCCATTTCTATGGAACTACCTCCCTCTGAAGGTCAGGCAGCCTGTGACACTCTGTTTTTCTCATGACTGCTGTAGATGTCTTTGTTCCTGAAGGCCTTCCTTGCTGCACAACTACAGTTTTAATGCTTAGTTTTAATGTCTTGTTCTTATTATTTCATCTGACTTTTCTTTTCATTGTTCATGAACCCAGGATCTAGGTATGCAGTGCTATACAATGCTGAAAATAAGATAAATACAATACAATAATAAAAAAGAAATTGCCTATAAGCAGCGCATGCACAGTAGTTTGAGTAAGGCATGCAGGTTTGGGAATAGTCTTCCATCTTATAGTGAGAGTCAATTCATTTCTACTTAAATTGTAATAACTCTAAAGCATCATACTAATATAAATTAGGTGGTTCAACAGCTGAGACCTTTGCTTCATTTCCAACCTCAGAAAGGGGCAAGGCCTATTTTCAGGAGATGGGTCACTACTTAAATAGACTTTGTCCCGTATTTATTTGGGTTGGTGGAACAATCAGGAACTTTTTATGGGGCGCAGGGTGGGGGGTGATGCAAATGTTGGAGGAGACTCAAATTCATCATTGATAGCTTCATGGTGGGTAAAAATCAATGATTTAAAATAATAATAATAATAAATCAGATTTTAAAAAATAAATTGGATTTTTAAAAATAAAATGCTCTTTGAGGAAAAATCTATCTATAGTTTTCTATTTAAGATACATTTTGGTCCAAAAGTTATTTGTCATGAAATAAGGCTTAGTTATTAATTATATAGCATGAGGCTGTATATTGATGCGATGTTTAAATTTTCTCTAAATGAATTTCATTAATCCATTCACAATGTTATGTTCTTCCAGAGGTTTCTGTAAGATTATTGGCCAGTTTTTCTATCCAGTAGATATTATCACAGATGCTTGGTTTTATAGTTCTCAGAACTGTAAGTCTGTGTCTACAGAGATCACATGCCTCTTCTTCACAGAAAAAAAATGTTATAAAATAAACATACAGAGTTGATAAAAAAAGACCTTAATCCCATTGTTCCTTTGCAAATCTATGTACACAGAATCAACCCCTTACCTTCTAAGTGCTAAGTTTCAAAAAATTCAATGAATAGAAGAAGCTTGTTGGGAGTGGAATAGACCTGTGGAAGAAGCTAAGTGTGAGGAGGGAGGGGCAACAGTAAAAACGAAAGTGAAACCTTTTGAGCAGAATACTCCACAAATCTTTGGATCTGGTTTATCATATTAATCTTTCCATGGAGGAGAAAACCTGTAATGGCAACAGACCATAAAAGAACTTTGGGAATATTTTAATGAAGTTCCTCTACATATGGGTGGAGAAGACATGCATGCAAATTATGTAGAAAACCATGATTTAAATCTAGTCTTACTAGTGATTTCAAGCATGATTTAAATGGATTTGACCTAACTCAAATCCATCCTGCAAGGCTTCATTTCATGTATGCCTTGGTTCTGCCTAGAGGAAGAATACTGGCTGGTTCTGTCTCCCAGGGATGCAATGCCTGTTTACACAAGGGTGTAAATGAGAAGAAGCTGAGATGAGAAGATACCTTGCCTTAGGTCAAGCACACAGGCATGCCAGGGTTGTTTTCACTTTCCATGTCTGGAGGCAGCACAGCCAGCCTGCTTGAATCATCTGGATGTGTTTCCCAAAATATATCTCTGAGGGGCCATGGCTCAGTGGCAGAGTTCATGTCTCCATGCAGGAAGTCCCAGCTCCAATCCCCGGTTCCTTCAGGAGCTGTCTGTCAGTGCTGACAATTCTGGACTAGATGGGCCCATTGTCTGACTCAGTACAAGAAGACTCTGTGTTCCTTTGCCTTTTGGGACACATCACTAGTAGCAATTGCTGGAGAAGATGGGTGAGAGGTCGCTTTTGCCCTCACATTCTGGTTGTGTATTTCCCACAGGCAGCTGGTTGGTCACTGTGTGAACAAGATGCTTGATTAGATCTGATCCAACATGGCTCTTCTTATGTTCATATGTTATCTCCTACTATGCCCTATAACTGCCTGTTGTGCACATACTATTCAATTCTAATACTTGGGGTGGATGCACGTGAGCACATGAGCACATGTGCACATACAGAATCACACACAGTGTTGTTGCCTCAGCCTGCTTTAAGTCCTACAGTACAGAACAAGCAAACTTTGCTTAATGCTGTAATTCTTAGTGCAACTGCTGTCGAAATTGCTGCTACCCTTAGTTTCAGATCTTTATTGATATCCCCCAGAAGCTTGATTTATACTATTGTTTCAAGGAAACATGTCTCCGCTTCTAACCACCTCACTGGTCCCCTCATCTTCTTGTGATACTTACCTTACTGCCAATCCTCTTGGATATTCAAATTCCATGTTCAGAGCAAGGGCTTATCATCCAAGATGTCTGCTATCTTGCCTGTTCCTGACTTGCCTTTCCATGATTCACACTGTAAGCCTAATCATACTTTGCTCCCTGTTCCTGTCTGCTGGGAACTTCCCTGTGAGTACAATGCACACCCACAACTGGGGGTTGCTGGAAGCAGGGGAACAAATTTGTAGCAACAACCCTGTATCCCATGCTCCACGGTGAGTTGCCTCTAATGGCCTTGGGATTTTATGTGGCTGCATGTGGCTTCTACCAGCTCTGATTTGTATTGTTGGAAGAATCATGACCCAAAGTGGCAAGAGGATCCCTATGGACTGGGGGAGTTCCTTCAGTCTCTCATTTTGACGCATGACCTGTGTGGGCAGATTGCCAGAGTGTGCTGCATTCAATTCCTAACCTCAGAGGAGAGAGGATGGGTGTGGAGCAAAGGCCTGGAATTGGCAAAAACATGCTTAGAGCAGAATCTACTGATCGGAACACTAGAGGGCTTGTTCCCAACAACAGGGGACCCCAAGTGGGGTGCAAACAGTGGCAGGGACAGGAATAGTCTGCTAACTTACCGGCATCTTTTGGTACAAGCCTTGAGAGACAGGGTGCTATGAGTTCAGAATTTTTCTTAGCATTACAAGGTGCATCAGACCTCCCTGGAGTCTCCTTCTGAATTTATGGAAAGAAATATCCAAGCTATGCATAGGTACACTGACCTGGACCCAGAAGCCAGTGAAAATAGCCGATTGTTGATTATGTTGTTCATCGGTCAGGGCAATGTCAGGCTTTTAGCAACCATGTTATGGCAGAGCTTTTGCTCATTTTGTCTTGACACTGCACACTGGGGAAAAGTGTGCACAAAGAAACATGTATGCATGCCTTCTAAAATAAATGGAAAGAACTTAAAGATCAGTCCACAAGAATTAAGTAGGTGTAAATGCCTTTAAATCTGATTAACTGAAATCAGTGGGATTCAACCAAGGTACCCTCTGACTGAACCAGTGTGTGGACTTTGGCATCAACAATAGGGCAGTGGAGGGGGAAGAAAAGCTCCAGGACTTTTTCCAGCACAGGAGTGGTAACATCAAGATCACTCAGGGAAGGTTACCCTGGCAAGCGAATGAGAAAATGACACACCTTTCAAGTTTTGCTATTGTTTGTAACAGATTAACATACATGAAAGTCGGAAGGAGATAATCAAGCAGAGCCTGGATAGTGCTTTTGATTTTTCAGTGGGGGTCTCACCTCACCCCCCCCCATTACAGATGGTAACGTTTCTTTGAACAATTGTTTGCATTTTTAATTAAAAGCTGAAGGCTTCATTGCAGCTGGCTGAAGATCTTTGATTAAAGTTCCATGTGTTTCACAAGTTCAGCTTATGCAGGCAGAAGTAAGCCATTCATTTCAATGGCACTTACACTGAAATAAGTAAAGGATTTGTGCTGATCTTACTAAATTGAGAATTTAGTAATTGAGAATTCTGCTACGTACTGCTGCTCCTTGGGTGTGTGTTGGAGCCCATGCATGCTTACTCATTGTCACGATGAGTAGTTGCACTTCAGAAGCTACCACTACAGAACCGGCAGTGATCTCCCATCATGTGGAAACTTTGCAGTATCACGACTGCTATCTTATTCCCTTCTCAGCACTTTTAAAAGTTTCATGATATGCTTCTTTACATATTATGGCAAGACCCACACAGAGTGTTCAGAGAAGTGGATATGCAATGCCTCTCTCTACTGGCATTATGATGATATAATGTTTTGCTTGTTTCTCACTTTCTGATTGCATTTTTTATGCTGCACCAAAAAGATCACATTTCCCCACCACCCCTATTTCCACAATGATTCCTGATCCTTTTTCTGAGTACTTCTTGCTAGTTAGAAACACTCCATTGTGAGTGAGTCTAATTGGAGCAACATTTTGCCCAGTGCCTATTATTGTAGTTTCTGCATATATCAGTCCCAAATGTTCAAGTGCTGGTTCTTATTGTTTCAAGTGATATTGATCCCACATATTAAAAAAGAACAGTTTTGAACACTTTCAGCCCCCTCTCTTTCATGACTAAGGGGTCGTTACATTTCTACACCCTAAGCAACAACAAGATTATTAAAATAACGGAGGGATGCAGGGAATGTTGGAACTCAAGCGAATGTCATCCCATTGAGCTGAGGGACATTTGAGAAGCATATCCCCTAATTTTCACGTCTCCCCCCCAATTGCTTCCAAATTCAACATGGCTGTCAGACCATTCCTGACCTCATCTATCAGTCGGTTGAGTAATGCACCGCTGACGGGAGAGAAAAGAAAGGGAGAGGGCGTAAATAGAGACGGAGTGTCTCTGAAAACTGAGAGGAGGCTAGGGGGTGGAGAGCAATGGAGACATCTGACCTGGACACTGGGACAGCAGATAAATTAGAAGGAGCATAACCCCATGGAGATGCATGCTCCAGCTCATGCAGCAGGCATTAAGGATGAAATATCTTCAGAGTAACAATTCACCTCTAACTGGAAGGACAGGGACTCACTGACATTTTGGGCCATGATGCGGCCTGCTGATGTCCATCTCCTGCGTCCTTTGAGAGAGGAGCTGTGGGGTGAGAAATGAGGAACAAAAGGCACAGTGGCTGGAGTTCCTTCTGCTGTACCCCACTACTTATCCAATCTTCATGCCATATGTTCCAGTTATACGTGTTCTACTCATCGGAGGCAATGGTGAGATTAACCTATTCTATAGACTTGTGGGACTGAAAGGACCGAAGATTTCAGATCCGACTTTCTCAATGTGGAGCCTTCCAGAGAGATCAGAGTACAATTCCCATCATCTCCAGCCAGCACCCCAACAAGGCATGTCGATTGAGGATGATGGAAATTGTAATCTGGCTGATTTGGAGGGTAGAAAAAGGCTGCTCCAGTCAGTATAGAGCAAGCCAAGCATGGAATAGGACATCTATGATTAGCACTTCTGTCTTAATCTTTTAAAAAGAATTTCCCAGGGCAGAGAAGGGAGATGTTTAGCCCATTCCCATCCACCATTTTCTAAATCAAAATCAAAATCACACACACAGACACAGGGACACCTGATATTAGTTTCAGGTGGGGCAGAGACAGTATTGTGCCTGATTTTTTTAGGGAAAATCTGAAATATCCCCCTTGTTAGAACCTCTGCTGCAATGAAAATTGGAGTTCTCGCCCTCAGTTCACTCAACACCTGATCAGCTGGGCTGCAGGGGAAAGACTGCAAAAAAGAGAATGAAAAATGCAGCTTTCTTCATTGTACCTCCTTGCTAGGTATTTAAAGTTTAAAACCTGAAAAGCTCTTGCACTGGCCTTACTTCTGAGTAGACATGCAAAGAAGGGAACTAGGTTTGTGGAAAATGTCCACATGGCAGGAATTGCATTTATGTGTACTTAGGAAGCATGTGCCTCCTCCTCCGCCTCCCTTCACTCACTTTTTAAAAACACCACTGTAGGAATGGAGCCTAAGAAGGGTTCAGAGCAGGGCTGGATGGGTGGCTGGGGGTTTAGTTCCAAGCAAAATCATCCTCCACGTGTTGCATACATAGCCTTGAATAAATGTAACTTGGCTCTCAGTATCCTGTAACTTGGTCTGTGGGAACAAATAAGAGGGAAATTGAAAAAGTAAAACTGTAAAGGAAAAAAAAAGAAAGAAATAAGAGTGCAAAATAAAAACAGACCAGATATTGAATGAAATGCTACAGAGAAACTGAGAAGATGGAGACAAGGATTTGTATTGTAAAGCATTACAAATGGGCCGAGTCAGAAAGGTGAAAAATCAAGAGATGTGCTTAATGCTTTGAGTTCGGTGACAGTGCAGATAAGGACACAATATACATGGAGTATTGTTTGATATGTCTCAATCACACAGTTCTACAAGAAGTATTTGTATCTTAGTCATATGTACTTCACTAAAACCCAGATGGTCATCACTCATGCTTTGCTAAAAAGAGAAACTGAATCACCAAAAGAGAAGAAAGGACACAGATCTGCTTAAAATCTGCAGGTGCTGATGTATACATATGCATACAGATGTAAAAATAATCACTATAATTTAAATAGAAATGCAATGCAATTCACCATCATGGAAAGGATTCTGGCCAGATTATCTGCATGTCACAACTCAATGGACTGACCAGGTGCCAATTGTTGATAGGTAACTTAGAAACATAGAAAAAAAGCAAGTCAGAAGGGACTTCCCGGGCCATCTAGTCTGACCCCCAGCTCCAGCCGGCTCTGCTCATGTAATCCCCAACATGTGGTTGTCCAACTTGAGGGCCCCTCCCCTCTCTCTTTGTTGAGCATCAACCAGACAGCCCTTCAAAAAGAGGATGGGAATGTGCTCATACAGGTCGATTAGCAACTGATTTAAAGCTGTTGGTACAAATCTGGAAATTTGTGGAGTTGTACCAAAACATATCTTAAAAGTAATCTATCATGTGACATAACTCCGACACCAACATTTGGTAAGCCACCTAGGGACAGAATCTCACAGCATATCCATGGAAATATAAAATAAATATAAATACTGATTATCCTTGGGATGTTGGAGAAATTCACAAGGAATTCAAATGCGATTATGTCTATATCAAGTGGAAGACCTTCATTACATGTTAATCTGTCCTCTATATAGTGACCCAGGAAAGAGATTCCTGAAACCCTTGTTACCATACGAATATAGGAATGCCCTGGCAGAAATTGTTCCTTTTATTTTGAATGATGCTAATAGTCATGTGACACATAAAGATCCTTTGTTTGCTTTGGCAGCAAAATAGATCAGGAAGAAAGAATTAGATAAAATTGTTACGAACTGCATTGGAGATCCAGAAAGTTAAGTTAAAGTTGAATTTTTGTCTATAGTGTACTTTGATCCATTCATATCATTTTGTAATGTTTGGAATTTTGCTAGGTTGCTCAGTGTGTGTTTGTGTGCCATTTATTTGTGATGGCCTTTCACTAGTACACTAGTGTTGTACGAGTGCTGTTGTTCTCCCTGAGAACTTTGTGCAACACGAAAATGGTAACCTACTAAGGTGAGAACGTTTCGTTAGTGCAGCATATAGTACTTTTTAGAGCCTTCCCAAACCCGGGAGAGTGAGAGAAGTTCACTGATGCTCAGGGCATCTGCTGAAATATTTGCATGGCTGTGAGCCAGCTCCAAAAAGTTATTGCAGTGCAGACAAGCAGACAAAGAGATGTGCAGGGCAGGGCCTTGCATCGCTCTGCCAATTAATAGTAAAGCCTGGCTCCAACAGCCCTCTGCAGATGCTTAAGCTTTTAAAAGGCCAAGACAACCTGCTACAGCCATTTTGTGCAACATCAAATTTTTACTCCTCTGCTGGCAGCTCTTTTCTCGTAAAGTAGTTAATTTCCCTTCCCCTTATGCCTGCCAGTTTAAAATGATCGGGTGTTAATGGTTCAGGCCAAAGCACATTTTTTAATTTTCCAAACTGTGGCTGCTCTCCCCCTCTCTCTGCCATTATTCCTGACCAAAGCCCAGCATGAGGTTGTTTGTGTTGATGTATTTTTAATCCCATCCTCCTCGTTTCCCCAGTTTCACATGGCAGCCGACCACATTAGCCTGTGTAAAAGCTTTTCCTCTGGATTGCTGGCAGCCAGACTTCCAAGCCCAGCTTGCCGTTTTCCCCCAGAGTGGCTGGATTGATTGGCTACAGGCAGAATGGGCACCGTTCTCCACTGCTTGGACTGAAACGGAACCATCTGTTACACCTCTAGTTAAAAGTACATAAAGTTGAGCATTTGTGTGTAGACAATACCACCCCTGATACACTCCCCACTGCACATCTCACTCGCACTTTGGCAGAATCTCACACCATGATGGGGCCCAGTACAGAAAAACCGGCACTTCGGCTCTGCTGGAATGGGGCAGAGCAGAGACTCCAGTGCATAAATCAACCATTGCTTGTTTCATTGCGAGGCTTGCCACTGACAGACCCACTCAAAATGGGGGTATGTGTAGACTTGGTATCACTGAGCAGGGCCCAACATCTGGGAATACCCTGCATTTTGGGGCTTAGCCAACCATCGCTGTATTCCCAGCCTATTTGAGACACATAAACAAGAACCATATCAAATCATTTCATTTTGGTTGCTTAGAATGTTCTGTAGGCTTAGATTGCTCTAGAAAACAGGGACCTCTCTCTGAAAAGCACCAGGCAGGTCTTTCAGGTATTAATTCATTGACGGAGATCTATCCAGTGTTATCTAGTTTAAGTTCTCGGCCTCAGTGCAAAGGCCGAAGAAGTGCTGAAATCTCTTCCATGGACATCACTGTGGCAGCATCGTGCCTATTTAAAAAAATGCTTCTCATAGGTGCCCCACAATATGGTGCATATTGTACCACAGACAGTCCATTCACCTGGGCCTAGCCCCAGTTTTACCAGTTGCCAGAAGCATGCAACTGCCGTTGTGCTAGGGCATAACTGAAACTGTGGTGTTTACATACAAACAAAATTCAACAACGACGCCTGTCCCAAGTCAGCCAATGAGTTCCAAGGCCAACTGGAGATAAGAACCTGGATCTCCTGAGTCCCAGTCCAATGCTCTCACCAGTACATCATAGTGACACTAAACCAGCATGGCCGTTGGTAGCCATGCAAGCCTAGAAGGACTCTTGCTTGGTTAGATGGCAACATTACCATTCGCTGAATTTCTGTACTGCCCAATAGCTGGCGCTGTCTGGGCAGTTTGCTGCAAAATAGTCTGACCTGGTCTAAGGCAGCTTCCCCTGTTGCAAGGGAGGAATCAGAGGCGAGGGTACACAAGTGCCAGAATTAGTCTTAGAGCACGGTCCAGCCGCCTCTGCCGCGAGACCTTTCACCTCCCAGTAAGAAATGCCACAGCACTTCCTGCCTTGCATTATCACTACCAGTGCTGACTCCAGATGTGTGAGCCTCAAAGGGCCCCCTGCCTTAGTGAGCCTACTTTCTAGTAGCTGTTGCCACCAGCTGCCTTGCACCTCATCTTCCTTCTCTTCTTTGCTGCCACTTGCCTGATGGGTAGAGAGCCAGGGAGCAAGGAGGCAAGGGCAGCTGCTCCCGTCTCACCACCACCGTTGCCTAGCTGGAGTGAGAGGCAGCCGAACAAGCAGATTGCAGTGATGAAGAGGAGGAGGCACACCAGGGAGCTCTTGTTAATAGGCCCCTGCTGGGTTGTGGGCCCTTAGCAGGGGCCTGGCCATCCCGACTCTTGCCAGGCCCCTGATCACCAGCACACTGGCCCTTCAGTGGCCTGACACAAAGGTCAGCCTTCTGGTATAGCCCTCACCTTCTGGCATCTGCAACCTTCCTCTTTGCCTAGGGCTGCAGAAGCTGCAGAGCCTCAAAAACAAACTCTGGGGTTGCACAGATTATTTTCAGCCTCCAGTTTCCTCTTTGAATATGAACTTTTCTCTCAGTTCTACACAATAGGCCCTGGCTTCACGGCTAGGCCATGAACTGAACTGATGCGCAAGCCTGAGGCTAATTGCTTTCTTGTGGCTGTTGACACATGTTTCTTCTCTGTGATTGCTCTGCTATTGTATGTGAGTGACAGCTACACACACTGGCCCAGGAACCTACAGTAGGATTTCAATCTCACCTTTTTGCTTCTCTGCAAGCCGCTTCTCTTCTATTTCATGTGTGCTACTATAGGTCACAGGGAGGGGAGGTCATGGGCTTGCATTTTCCCAAGCATCAGTGGCATGGGCTTATTTCTCTCTCTATTGTGTTCTAGACAGCTCATCCCTTTCTCTTGAATAAAGCCACCATTCAGTCTCTGCACACACGTTTTTCAGTTATGCCCTGATCGTTTTTCAAAGGGAGATGGACTTTTATTACAGTTTCCATCATCTTTGCCTGGCCATTTCTTGTTCTTATGCCAACATTGATGCCAGTGGGCTCTGATTGGGACTCTCTATCTTTTGCTGCTTATAGCACCTCTGTTTTTCCTTACATATTTAGGGCTTTCAGTTATATGTCTTGTGCTACTGCTTGCTTAATGAAGAGCCGAATAAAAATGCTGCACATAAATAAATGAGGGTAAATAAAGTCTAAGAATTAAAAATTTTTATGGACACTGCCAACTTCATCATTTGACTGGCCCTCCCCGCATCCAAAAAAACCTCCTCTGTGGATGAGACAGGGAGCACCCAGCATGGATGGCATAGCATGCTGAAAGCGATGGGCATCAATTTGAATACTTTGCTCGGAGCAGAGGATCAGATAGACAGTGCCTTGCCCAGGACCTCACACTGTGCTTTACAAGTGATCGGAGCCTTGGGCATGAGCTTCCTACATCCAATTCCATCATTCTAGCTGCTGTACCACTTTGGCACTCCTAAGGCTGCTAGTGGGGTCCTTCAGTTCAGATCATCATCTCCATCTTCAAACATGTCTGCTAGGACAATAGCCATGGCAAGAAAGCCATGCCGTTGCATGTTAGTTAGCAGTCACTGACATATTTACCTTTTTGATTCCTATTATTATCTTGCTTGTGACCGCTTGCTTGCTGACATGAAGAGCTCTGCAGTCCCTGGACCATTTTCAATGGAATTCTTTTGCCTTGAGACACCAGGGTACCTTCTCATCCTCCAAAGTTCACTTGGAAACCAAAAGAAGAAAGGAAGAGCAGCAGCACAGGGAGTTGTCTCCTCCAGCAAAGCTTCCATCTAAGCTCATGATAATCATGAGGAAGTGTATAAGAGGCTGCTTATGACTTTCTTTAGCAGCATTTTTTTTTTTTTTTTTTGGCACAAGCCATCTTTGGCCAGTGCAACCACCAACCATTTTTAACAGGGACATTAAGTTAAGAATAGCCAACTGTACTCATTCCTGGCTATGAGAAGCAACATTTCATTAAAAGATTGCATAATTTTTTTCCTTGCATAATAAAGACAAATATATTATATCCTCCTCCTTTCCCAGAGTGAAACAATAAGAGTGTGTTTGTATATACATGCATACACACAGCTTCAAAACAAACAATAAAGTGAAACATAAATAGAGTATAATGGCTGTACTGGTGAACTGAACTGACTATATAACATCTGCCTTGTGAACGTAAACACGAATTCCTGTGAAGAAGAATGTTTATTAGCATAACTTTTCGCCCCTACCCCCACTGAAAGCAATCAGTATTGATGCCCTAACGAGTTTGTTTCTGAGCACAAAGGATGACTTGCAAACTGTTCCTAAAAACCATTCCATTTCCCACTGCCTTCATTTTCCTTAGTCATTGTCACAAGCCATTGCCAGCTTTTGCCTGCCCTCCCAGCTTTTGATGCCCTGACCCTCAAACAGAATTTTCTGCACGGCAATGGATTACCCAGAATGCATCAGGCCATTCAGCTGAAGGTTTCCTACACAGGGACAGACCGCCCAGGGCCGTCTGAACTCATGGGCCTGATGGGCACTTGCCCATGGGCCCCATACTAATCTGTGTATGTTGACCCTTGGAAAATTGGAAGACTTCCAAAATTAACAGTAGCTGTATTTGTCGCAGGGGCCCCAGTACACTGCTTTGCCCAGGGCCCATCATGCTGTTAAGACGGCCCTGAGACCCCACATCTAGAAGACACAGTGTGTAAGTCGTAGATGAAACATCAACTTGGTAGAGGCGCTCTATGTTCAAACACCCACTCAGCCTTGTATCTTACTAAATGTGTTGCAGCCAGTGACTATATCTAAGCTAGAACTACCTCACAAGGCTGCTGTTGGAAAGCACTGGAGGCAGGAAACCTTATATACTGTATGTTGACTTGGATGTCTTTAAGGAAGGCTGGGAGGATCATAATAAATGTGGCCAGGGAAAGACAAGTCCACACTGGGAGATGTGAGCCTTTCCCTGGGCTTCTCACTTCTAACAAGTGAAGTCTTTTGTTTTGGCTGATTTGAAATGCATTTGAGCTTTTATTTGTATTTACACTGTCTGAGAAGGCTAATCACCTTTGACTTCAGAAGAATATTTAAACTTAAAGCAAAGGCAAGCATCTGGGCCATAGGAAAAATAAATGCCCAAATTCCTATCAAACTAATGTCTTTACTGGCAAACTTGGGGTCACTGAAAATAAGCAGGTATTTGAGGACTCCAGATTTCTCCATGAAGCAAAAAGCAGGTTGAGGTGGGGAGAGGGAGCGGGAGCGGGGAGGGGAGAAAGCAGGGAGGGGAAAGCTGACCTGATTATGAAGTCTGAGTCTTAAAATGCAATGTGAGGTGAAGGTTTGCATATATTCAACTTGGATTCTACCAGCTGATGTGATGGTTTCAGTTCATATCTGGGACTGCCCTAGGACTACCAGGATGAAGAAACAAACAGCGGTTGATACCTCATTTATGAAAATATAAAATCCAGCTGTTGATTTTTTTTTATCCTGGTATACGATCTAAAATTATCTCCAGCTTTGTTGAAATAAAAACTGTCCACTTTCTTTCTACTTTTATCTTCCACCTACCAAGAAACCTATGTATGTGTTTTGCCTAAGGGTAGAGACAGTTCCCAGTAACACCTGGATGTATATTTTCAGAAATGGCATAACTGTCAAAGTCACAAATTAAGGAGTCACAAATTAGTACAACAATTAACTTTACTGTCTCACTCAGGATGAGGTGCTTCATGGTTTACAAGAAGGGTGGGCAGCAAGCAGGCCTTGAACCACCGGCACCCTCACCCTCATTTTAAAAAGCCTCTGCAAGGGAGCAGTTCAGATCTCCAGCACGAAAACTGTGTGTCTCAGCACAATTGTGTGTCTCCCAGTGAAGGTTGGAGCAGGAGCAAGGGGGAGTGTATGTGGGTGTGGGTGTGGTTTCTTGCACATGAATGAATGAAAAGGGGAAGGAAGTAGAAAGAAAGAAAGAAAGAAAGAAAGAAAGAAAGAAAGAAAGAAAGAGGGGGTGTAGTCCTACCTCCTTGTCCTCTGCTAGTTTCAGCCCCCAAAAGATTACTCCTGAAGGAGCACCACCCCCAACAACAAATTCCCCACCTGAAATAGACCATTTTGCACTGGAAAAAAAGAACTGCCAGGTGTTTATCATTCAAAGTTGCAGTGTCTAATTAAGCATCTCAGCCATGAGGTAAGTTAGTCTGAGAGACCACATAGCATGCCCATGTTATTCCCATGAATTTGGCAGCTATAGGTTGAGGCAGGATTCAGCAGGTCACTCCCGCTAAAAGTCCACAGCTCAAAGCAGAGGTACTGAGGTGGAGGAGAGACAGAGAGATCTAATGTGGAGCTACCACCACATCCAGGGCTATGCTGGCTTACAGCAGCCAGAGCAGAAAATGGTGCAGTGGCTTTTTTATTTTTTTTTGGCCATCCCTTTTCTAGAGGTTTATTTCCTACCCCAATGCCACCCACTCTCTCTGAAGCCAAAGGAAGGGGAAAATCTAGGGCAGGTCAAAGCTGGCACAGCGCTGGGGCCTGATCCAGGGTGTGCCGAGCAAGTGAGTGGTCACTGGGTATAGTCGATCCATTGATCAGTGTCCACCACCAAATGGCCGAAAAGGAGAATATGCATCACCAAAAGGACAAAAGCGAACACCTGTTTGCACACGCTAATTGATATGTATGGATGCAAATTTGCAAATTATTACTGTTGTTGTTATTAAAATAGAAATATAGTTCATCTCACCATTGTGTGGAAGATTGTGACCAGGCGTGCCTTCCTACCCAGTGAGCTCTCTCTGTGCTGTTGCTGGGCAATTTCAAGGCCTCTGCTCTTGTGATACTTCATCTTTCTCTCAGACTTGGACTGAACAGCCCTTTCAAAATAGAGGACAGCCCTCTGATAGACCTCCAAACAGAGGATTGTCCTCTGTAAAGGAAGGCACATGGCCACCTTCTTTGCTTACCACTAAAATGCCGCATTTGGGAGACTATTATCTGCACTGGCAGTAGATCTATGCCTGCAAAAATTTCTGTGGGCATACGTAGGACATTCCTGGTGGAAGCATCACCCTACCAAGGATGATGCAGTCCTCATCCATCCTAACCCCCTGCCCTCCACCTCCAGTGGGGTACTTACAGGTGTAAGTACCTGTGTAGAACCAGATGATCCCTGTATCAGTACCTAAAGTGGGAACTCCAGAACTGAATTGATGACTTGTTCAAACTAGAATGATATGGCAAGATGACAGTCCAATGGACGGTATGGCTTAGTATGGAAATTGTATTGGTAGCACATCCTTTGCAAAGGGGAAACAAACCCATTCCTAGCGCCACATTTCTATTTGATGAGTTTACTGTGTTGGCAAATAAGTTGACTGTGGATGATGCTCTATGAAACCAACATAGGGATAATTTGAGTCTGGTGGATTCTTACTCAGTCTGATTGGTACACAGTGTAGGTTTTCACAGCAACTTTGTAGTGAGACCCATACAATTCTGAATGAATGCCTACTTATTGTACAAAGCTGTTTTACAGACGTTGACCTTTCATCTGTTACTGAGGTGACAGTAAAATACTTTTAAGGTAATTCATTTGGGGAAATTGGCACCATTCTGTGGGATTCTGTCAGCATCTGTCTTCAGGAAAAGCCCTCGTTGTTCTGACCTTACGGCAGCCTCGCTGGCCTGCCTTGCCCATTGATGGGAGTGGGCAAGATACACTCACACCCACACAATAAATGGAGAAAAGAACAATATAACCAGGGATTGCTTTAGATGGAAACATTGAAAGTGGAAAAATGTCTGTCTTGGGGATTTGACAACTGTTCACATTTTCACCTCTCCCATTTGTCATTTTCCTTGGGAGCTCTTGATCCCTGCTTGTAGTTTATTTGTGCAGTAAATTGTGCATATTGTTAATTAGATGAGTGTGCAGTCCCAAAGGGCTCTTGGCCATGGGGTGTCTGATATTTATTATTCATTATTTCTTCTTATTAATTATTATTTATGATCACGATTAGCTTTGCAAACAGCCCTGTGCCTGGGGTGATGGGAATGCCATTTTGAGAACTACAGACTCCATCCATCCATGATTTCAAGGACACAGAAATCAGTGGGCATGTATACTCCCTTGCTGAGTGACTGGAACTGACTGGTGTTGCTGTGCACAGGTCTGGAAAAAAGCATCAGTGCTGTCCAGAAGGTTCTAGATATAGGCCTGGAAACCCAGAGATTGTGGTGTGAAGATACGGATAGTAAAGGGAAAATCTTATGAGAGGCGTGGGAATAAGAGAAAAATTTGCCACAGTGTCAGAAGGAAGACCGTGGATGAGAAGACAAATGGAGCAAGGTTGTAGAGAACTATTTCCCATGCCTCTTTCAAGATCTGGACCTGAAGCTAGGGATGAATGAAACTGCCAATTTCAGTTTGCCTTAGTTTCTCATATTTCCAAGCTTACGTTCAGGTCAACACAAACTCTGAGAATTTCTGCAGATGTCCCAAACTTTGAGAAGCTTCTTTTAAACATGCACATGAAAATCTATAAGCATTTTGCATACATTTTCCCTAAGTAAATTTTTCTATGCATTTTTCCTAATATATACAAATTTTGCTTTTTTTTCTAATATATGCCTGTTTGTACATGTTTTTTAAAATCGGAGATCTTTTTGCACAATTTTCGGAAGTGCAAATTCCAAAGGATCACGTAGTTTGGGTTCACATAGTGGCTTAAAAGCGAACCAAACAAAATTCTCTCCCATCCCTAATGAAAGCATCCAGGGTCTGATTCCCCAGGCATTGTTACCCATCACAAGTATCAGATGTATTCTGTCCAGTTCCTTTCTGGCTGTGGTGAGGGCCTCAGGGAGGAGAGAGGAAACTCTTGGGGAACTGCAAATGTTACTTCCCTGCTGCTCATAGTGGGTGGTTTTTCTGACCTGATGGGAAATGCTCAACCTGTACTGGATAGGGTTGCACTCCGATGAAGGAGCAAGTTCATAGCTGGGGGTTCTCCTGGAGCCGTCTTTTGTTACTTGAGGCTCAGGTGGCTGTAATCAATCGATCACGACTTTTATCAAACTTGTTTAGCAGCCCACTTATCTCCCTATCTTGACATGGATAGCTTGCCTTCAGGTGTCCACTCGCTGGCGATTCCATGTTAGATTATTGCAATGTGGTTTATGTGAGGCTGCCTTTGAAGGTACAGCAGCAAGACTGGTAAGAGTGACAAGAAGGTATGAGCGTATAACACCAATTTGGATCCTCTTCCATTGACTGCCCCTGTTTCCAAGCATGAGTCAAGATGCTGGTTTTAATCTATAATGCTTTACCTGGCTCAGGGCTCCAATTCCTGATGAAGTGTCTCTTCCAGTATGAACCTAACTACTGATGATGTTCATCCTCTGAGGTCCTCTTTCATGTGCCTCCACTGAAGGTAGCTTAGAAAGTGGCAAAGAAAAGGCCTTATCAATGGCTACCCCTTACGTTTGGAAAGATCTTCCCAGTGAGGCCCACCTGGCATCAACAGTGTTATCTTTTCAAGACCAATGTTCCTTTTCTCTTGGGCACTTGACAGCACGTAACATTTTAATCAAGTTCTGGATTTTTCTTATTGTCGACTTGCTTAGAGGCATATCTGTCTATGTACCATGTGCTTATATGTTTTTATGTAAATAGTTTTATACTGTATGTTCATGTTTATCATTTTTGTGAATTAGCCAGAGAACTTTAAATAAATATTGCAGTCTAGAAATATAGTAAGTGGCATGAATGAATGAGAAAGAAAGAAAGAAAGAAAGAAAGAAAGAAAGAAAGAAAGAAAGAAAGAAATTCAACAACTGGACAATTCCTTTTTGGAACCATTAATCTCTATTATATCATAACATTGTCTCTACTATGTTATCATCATGCATTGAAACTGGAGGATGCTAGTCTGTGGAAGATTTAAATGCTATGTATCCTACACAATAACTGATATAGGGTAATGGTTATGAGAATCCAGAATTTCAGTACCTATTTATTTTTAATACATTTATTTATATAATACATTCATACCCAACCTTTCTTGCAACATGAAACCCAGAATGGGTATCTGAGATTCCCTGGTAGTCTCCCCATCAAGCACTGACCAGATCCAGACCTGCTGAGCTTCAGCAAAACAGCTGCCTCATATGGCTTCAGAGCATATCTTGGAAATGATCTCTGAAGACAAGTGGGACCTGCAAAAATAAATAAATACAATGCTGCAGTGTAGAATGTTTCTTTACAAAGTTCCACCCAATCACCCACTCCTTTTGTCAGGATATTCTCTGGACTCCTCCCTTCCTTTCCCAAGCTTTCTGTTTTCCTTCTTTCAATAGTCACTCCATGTTCTCTGATCAACGAGAATGCACACTCTTCAGTGGGTTGTTCTGAGATCTCCCCTCCTTGATTCTTTCTCTTTTTGAAATTCTGCAGCTCCCCTAAGCCTGCTGATACCTCCCCCTTGTGGGTGAATGGTGCCATTTTGACTATATAAGGTTCCACTCAGAAACTGAGCTCACTATCAGTATGTATATCAGTATACAGAAGTGGTGGCCAACCATGCTTCAGGAGTCACATGCAATTCTGTGCTGCCGCAGTTGTGTTTCCTGAGGCTGGAAGGATCCTTCTCTACATCCCAACTGGCCAGACATCCCCGGCCTTCTGCAGTCAGCTCAGCTGCATATGCCGCTGGAGACAAAGGGGAAGCACCTGGCATGCAGAAAAGGCTGGGAGTAATTGACACGTGAACAGCATGCAGGAGAGAGATGAAGCGAGCGAAAGCTGAAGAAGCACGGAAGTGGGGAGCAGAAAGGGACAAATTTGGCCTCTCAATTTTCTCTTGGTTTCTTATTTTTCACTCTTAAATTCCGTTCGTTCCAAACTCTGAGAATTGTTTAAAGCTTTTTGTGAAGAGCTGTATGCCTTTTTGTGTGTTGTTCTCCTAATACACACACTTCTGGTGCAATTTGATGTTGTCTTGCATTGCTTACTTTTCTGTACCGACTTCCTGGGATCAACCAAAGAAGCTTACCAAATGCTCAAAACACAAAACCCATAATCAAGTGAAAACATAGTAAAGCCTTTCCAACTGGGTGGGCTTCACATGTTCTGGAATTCAGTTCCCATGATCCATTTCCACTGGCTAGATTAGCTGGGACTGATTGGAGTTGTAGTCCAAAACACCTGTAGGGAACCCAATTGATGAAGGCTGACATAGTGAAAATTGAAAAAGCTAACAATTTAAAAAGCCAGAGCCAGATAATGTCACTTGCCCAGAAGGTGTAGAAACATCTTCATTAGTGGGCACTGGAAAGTTCCAGCAACAGGACCAACTTTTTGCTAACTATATACATTTCTGCAAGTAATTTTCCTGAATTTTTATCATCTTTACTCTATATGCCAAACTGCAGGTATGTATGCAGGTTTGTGCATATTTTCCATTGGAGAACTTCATTGCAATAGTTGGAGAAGTGCTGTCTGAAAACGTAAAATTAGGTAAATTCACATAAAAATGCAAATCAGCCCAATCCCAGCACCTTCTCATCCCTAGACTAGAGCTGTTCCTTCAGAGATGTGAAACATGGTAGACAGGAGAAGCTGGGTGAAGAGGCTCGGCCAAAAAGAAAGGACTATAGGTCCAGGCCAGAGATGAAAGAGAGGAGCTGCAAGGCATGGAAAAGGAAAAAACGCAGTCAGTGTTGTTCCTTTGGATCCTGGAGGCCGCTTTGCAGGAGTCAGGACCAGGCCTTGGGGCATTCTCTAGCCCTTTCCCCTTTAGCAGGAGTATTAACTTTCCCTATCCAATGCCATTTCACTGGCCAGCTGTACTTCAAAAGCTTACAGCCGTCATGAAGAACTGCAAGGCCCCTAGGTATAACTAGATGCAATATAGTATTTTAGTTTATTAATAATTTATATTAATTATTTTATACTATTAATATGGCATGACTGTTGAGTGTGTACATAAAGGCTGTTCACACCTTGGGAAATCTGGAAATGTCAAAGGGTAAAGACCGCACGTCAGGGGGTCTGAAACTCTGGCTACTTCTGGTATATGGGGTCTAAACTAGAGACCATCTAGGAGGACAAATAGTTTCTATATTTATCAGCTGTGACAGTATTCCTGAGACAATGCATACAGTTGGAGAACCCAAGTTCAACAAAGAAGTTGAGCTGCTGAGTTAGAACTGGCAGGAAAACTAGAGCAAAAACAAAACAGCTTTGCTACAGACATACCTGGCTGTATGGTTAAGAGTGCGAGACTGGGACTCGGGTGATCTGGGTTCTAGTCCCCACTTGGCCATGGAGTCAACCTGGTGATTTTGGGCCAGTCACAGACTCTTAGCCAAGTCTACCTCACAGGGTTGTTGTTATGGAACTAAGACTGAGAATAGTAGGACGAGATCAATGTAAGCCGCTTTGGTATAAGAAAAAGTGGGATGTAGCATTGATAGGTAGGTAGGTAGGTAGGTAGCAAAATTATCTTCCCTTTTTCCATTCACCTGCTCCAAACACTATAAATATTCAGGTAACAGCTGATCAAGATATGTCCATGGCATAAATACAGTGTGGTGTAATGGTTAGAGTATTGGACTGGGACTTGGGAGATCCAGATTCTAGTTCCTGCTTAACCATAAAGCTCGCTCAGTGACTTTGGGCCAGTGACTGACACACATCCTAACCTACATCTTAGAGTTGTTACTGTGAGGATAAAATGAAGAGAGGGAGGGAAATTCTGTAAGCTGCCTTGGGTTCCTCACAGGAAAAAGGTAAAATATAAAACAAACAAACAAATGCTGCTTAATTAACTAGATTCACAAACACCAACATTAAGATTCCAGGGTTTTCATTAAGGCATCAGTAGTCTGATCTATAGCTTCCCAGGACCCTCCGTAACATTGCAGACTGTACTCCAGGGGAGGCTGGTGACGAATCTGTGTGGTGGAGCAGAAGTCAGCAGAGGTTCATTGTCAAGCCAAATGAGCAGCCCAATTATGTAGTGTCCAGCATTATGAGAGGGAGAGCAATGGCTAATGTTGAGCCATAAGAAGCAGAGACAATGGGTCACGAGAGCTGGAGCAGTCTTTGGGTCCCAGGCCATGAGTAACCCATACTGCAGAAACTGTAAAGTGAGACATGGAATTTACTGTGGGGGGGATAGGATGGAGAATTCATACAGCCACACCAAAGTACTGTTTGTTCCCACATTTATGCCTGTTCCAGCAACAACTCCCATTTTGCAGAGAACCATGTGAGTTTAAGATGATGATGAGTAGTTCATTGTCAGGTCACTAAGCGGAATAACTAAGTAACGTCCAGCATTCCCAAAGCCTGGCCCATGAGCACCACAAACCTCAGTGTGGGTGAAGCCAGCCCCTTTTAGGGAGAGAAGCAAAGAGGGGGATTTAACTCCTGACACAGGCAAGAATTAACTCCAGCAATCAGAGCGACTGATGGTACTTGTTAATAACCTTATTATGACTTTCTTTGTATTGCAAAGCTAACCCTAACTGGCCAGCCTAGTTCAACAGAGAAGTGTATTTTAGAAGCCTCTCATCCTGATCTGCTGGAAAGGGAAAGGGGGAGACACCACTGCAACTGGTGCACACAAAGCCAAGACCAGACCTAACATATGCACAGAGGTATGGAAACACCAGACCAGACTACTCCCCTGCACTCACACATACACACCCCCTCAAAGATTCAACAACAACATGGCACTATTGGAATTGCTCTGACCAGAGCTGCAGGAAGCTGCACCTCCCTGGCCACTGGGTGCCTCAACATTACCCAGAAGACTCCCCCTGTCCCAGAGTCTCTGGCTGGCCAGCTTAGACTAACAGGCAGAGCCAGACTAATGTTGTCTCATACTTTGCCTCTGACAGGGGTTCTTGGCACTGCCTGGGGACCGGAAGACTGTAAATCAGGCAGACTCCAAAGGCTTTCTTCTCCGAGTGAAGGCCCTGGAGCAGTGAGAATGGTGCGGGAGTGTGTGGGGGTTCACACTTGCAGTCGTGTCCCTAAAGGGCTGTACTGCTGGCAGTGCCAGGAACTCCTGCAGTAGCACCAGAACAGGACAAGGCATCCACCACCGAGAAGCTGACGGTGGCTTGGTGAAGAAGACGTTTTTATTATTTTCAAAGCTGGGGAAGCACTGTGGCAGGTTGGCATCCAGGGCACCCTGCGAGTGGAGGTGCCCCTGTTGCTCATCAGAGCCCCTGAGATCACGGAGGAGCCTGCAATGCTAGGACCACCCAATGGAGAGCCTCTTTGCTCATCAGGGAGGTAGGAAAGCACCACTGTGCCCTCTTTTCCGGAAGACTGCCCTCTGTTTGAAATGCCATCAGAGGATGGCCGCCCATTTGGAGAACTGGGTTAACATCAACAAAACTTAAGGATGAAGAGCAGCGTCCATGAAGTTCTTCATCAGTGGATTGCGCCTGGGCAGCAGACACGCCACTCGCATCGGATGCTTCCAGGTGGAGCGTCCCCAGTGTCACCTTGTGCAGCTATTCTGCCCTTTTGTTCCCTAGGCTGATTTTCTGCTGTTGGGAAACAAACAGAGAAAGTGATGGGAAAACAGAGGAGGGTTCTGAGTAGAAAATGTCCTCATCAGGATCCACTCTCCCTTGGAATGCTGTGAGTGGGGGCACAGTAAGAGCTTCACCCGGAAGAACCTGGCTAGTTTTCCCCAGTACAGTGAGATGTTTTGCATTTCTATTTACACTACAGTTATTTATCTAAATTTGTATCTATCTATCTATCTATCTATCTATCTATCTATCTATCTATCTATTATCATAGGTACATGTTGTGCACATTGCTATACTCTTGCTGGGTGACGTTTTTCCTCTTTTCTGGGCAGTCTGCTTTACTCTGCTTTTACCCAACATGGGGAGGGTGTGTGTGTAAAAATTAGGAAATTGAAACTGAACACTATGTTCCTCCTTTGTTGTTGTGCTGAATGACAGTCCTAGAGGCCAATAGGATGCATACCTGCGCACATGTGGCCCTATTCCCACTCTGCTCCCAGAAGTAGGATAAAAGTGATTGGTGCCACACAAGCTCTCCATCTTTAATTTGCCTCTGTTGTCCTTTGGGAGATTTGGATAGATTTCACACAAACACACACCCCATCCAAGAAATTAGAAATAGGGCACTTACTATTAGAAAGGATACAACCCTCCATTTCAGCTCATCTTCTCCCCTGCCATTAAACCAGAAAGTATGAGGCTTTAACACAAATACCAGTGGGAGAGCAAAACTGTGCAAATTAAGGTCAAAGCTAAATCCTGTAGGTAATGAGATGTCAATAGAAGGAGGACAAGCTGCAGAGGGATGCAGGGCAAGCTCATTATTGCACTGCTTAAAAGGAAATGAATAATAAGCCAGACATATACATAAGAGAATAACCACAAAAGCCTGTTTCTTATTGTAAGAGGGAAGACATTTCTTCATCGATTATTTCAGGTGAGGGAGAATAGGGGAGAGAAAAGGGAAAGATGCTGTAGATGCTGCAAAAGTCTGCTTATGGGTATACCTACAGAATATGACTGTATCAATTTATGCATTGAATGCAGTACTACTTCTCTTTCAAAATGTCAAAGTAGATTTCCATATGAAAAGCTTCCTTGAAACAATGCAAATAGAAACAATGGAAATACTCATGCAGTATGCATTTACTCAGAATTCATCTTTATCGGGCGCCATGAAACTTGCTCCCTAATAAATATATTGATGTCAATGCCTTAATCCCACTAGACATAATCACCACAATCCACTAAAAAGTCGAACAGGCTCTAGTTCATTTATTTCAGGGGCTTTGCATATATATAAAATGCTGTGTTGAATTGTGACTGCCCTGTAAAAAAAGTACATCAAAAGTCTTCAGTATAAAATAAGTACACGATTCTCACTGTATAAACTGGGCATGGGGTAAGTGCCTTGTCCTGTCTTCTGCAACTCTGGAATCAGACCTTGCAGGCTTCACTGGAGAACATTGCAGCCCTTTTCAAAGGGCTGGGTCCATAACACATGATGCTGATGAGGAGGAAGATGCTGATGTCCATTTCTATACCTCCCAATAGCTAAAGCTCTCTAGGTGGTTCACAATAGCAGAAGCCCCTATATCTACCCCCACCCCCACCCCACCTCCGGCAACAGAAAATACTGTCTTTGGTGTTTGGGTCTAGAGCAGTCCTCTCCAGATGATCTCATTGGGTATGACAGTTCATTTGAGGAGTTCAAGGAATCTATTTCCAACCAGGATATCAGATCTTGGTTTCCCAGAAAGCTGTTCATTATAGTGCCCTATGAATTGACATAGGCCCATTCAATTAATACAAGACATGCAGTGCAATCCTGTGCACCTTTGTTTGGGAATGGGTCTAATTAAATGGGACAGGGTGTGCTTTTAAGACACTCTGTATATGACTGGGGCCTTAGGAAAGTTGCCAAAACTCTCTATTTTGAGCAGGACGTTTTTGTTGCAAGTTTTTGCACTGAGGCTCTTGGAGGAAAGATAGCATGCAAATGTGATAAATTCTCAGATTATATTGCAATAAAACATATGGACAACACAAAAATGATTTGATCATCATTTTCTATAAATGCAAAAGTTCAATGAATGACTACATAGCTGCTTGTCAGGATTTTGCACTGCCTCCAGGGACCCTTACTTGTTAACAACAGCAAACAGTGATGACAAAAACTGCAAAATCCCAAGTTTCACTTAACGTACAAGCAAACTCAAGGTCACATTCTTTATGCGGGTTACCAACTCTTCCTATGAACAACACGAAGCACCAAATAGTCTGTTGGTCATATCTGATCTCCTGAGCTTTCAAGGAAATCCATGAATCCCTGCAAAAAGGTTTGGAAACTACTGTGCAAAGATAGAGTAGCTATGGAGGAGACGAACTCCATTCAAGTGACTGCACTATGGGACGTCTAGGTGGCCTTTTCCAGCCCTGCCATTCTATGAAAGAACTGAACACCTAGCATGAAATGAAAGTAATAATCAGGGTTGGCTCCACAATTGGGCAAAGTAGGGCAGGTGCCACACAGTGGGAGGTGGCCACGAAGGTGGCCACAAAGTGTTGGAGGAGAGAGTTATGTGCCATGAGACCTGCCCAGCAGCCCCTAACGTAGCCTTCGTCCTTCAGATACAGTGGAGGATGCTGTCCCATCATTATTGTTGAAGAAAGATTTATCTGCCTGTTCACTTGGGTTTTGTATGAGGAATGATAGTGGAGGAAAGGAGGACTATCTTATTCTTAGACTGCAAAATGTATTGGGATTCCCCTGTTAAAACCGATCCGCAACTAGACTTCAGAAGCATAGATGGAATTCTTCTCTTTCTTTTGCACAGAGGGTAAATTCTCCTAAGATAAAATGATGGGAAAGAAGGCCAGAGAAAGACTCACCTAACTGTGAGGAACCCCTAAACCTGAACCCATTCTGCTGTGAGGAACCCCCAAAGCTGGACTCATTAGGTCCTCCTGAGATGTCTCCAGCTGCAAGGAGACCCACAAGCATGAATTCTTGGTCTGACTGCCTTCTTAACTCCAAATCCCTGTCAACATTATCTGTGTCTAAAGTAAATAACAGTGGTCTCAGTGCTTCCAGAGGAGATTAGCAGCAGCTGTATTTTTCTTCAAGGGAGTAACTTTATCAAAGGAGGGAGAAGTGGTAAACTTTCCACTAACATTTTTTAAAGGGGGAAACTAGACCCTGTTTTGTATGCCTGCTCTCAGAAATGCAGCTTGGCTCCTTTTTCATACAGAAACCCAAGATGACTTTGTTTTTCCTTATAGCTAGTATAAAAGGAAAGAGAAGCATGACTGTAAGCAAACTCTTCTTTGGTGGATGTGTTATTCCAATGTTTATTCTCAGGTACACATATGGTGAGATTTTAGAAAAAATCTGTAAAAGTGTCTTTTTGAATGTGCTCTTGAATAGCTTCTAGAGGAATTGAATAGATTCTAGAGGAAGAAATGAACACAGTATTTTCAATATGATTCTTTTAAAATAGCAAACTAGATTCTAAGAACCGATCCCACAACTTTATTATCTTCACATGCACATGAGAAAGAGGGATTAGATTAGTAAAGAGTCTGCCTCTTAGTTGTTTGTTTAACATGATTGTTCTTTATTCTTTATTTTCATGTTTTAAAATGGTAAATGGTTTAGATTTCAAAACCAATGAATAGAAGGCAACAGTATGCTAGTGGCTGCATGGAGTGTGAGGTGTCTTTAGATTTCTTTTTTAAAGTCTCTTGTTTTGGAAGACATGATAGCCATAAAGCTGTTTCATGAAGTAGGTGAGGAAGCCTTCTTATTGATATATGTATTCGAATACAGAAATGAGTGGTAGGCAAGGTTCAGGCTTGCAAGAATTGCTTTGTTTTGTTGGTTTTATCCACAGATCCATACACCAGGACCTGGTGCAAAAGACATTTTCTTAGAATGAAAGAATTCTGTATCCTGGAATTTTCTCTGTTTACTAGAACTAAAAGAAGTTCACAGTCCTTCAACAACAATAACTGCTCCCGGTTTCCATTGTCCTTTCATTTCAGCAGTATAATGGTGTGTGTCATTTTGTTGTTGTTACTACTAAAACAATTAGCAGCCTGAAATCCTTGCTGATCTTCTGCCAATTGTCCAGAGATCTTCTAGTGAGTCCCATGTAGCTTCTGTACATAATATACACTTTATCTGAAATAATGCCAGGGAGACAGAAGGGATGCATTTGTATAAATCATCACAGAACTGCAACCTTAGGATTTTATTCTTATTCTGAGCAAACTTATTTCTGAATACATATTATTAGGAGCAGCTTGCTCCCCTAAAACGTCATGCCACATTATCTGCTCTAATACCTGTAACTACAATTCATATTCTAAACTTATGGATTTGAAAAACAGCCTGGGACTACAAGGGGAAAAGATATTTCTGGTTTGTTTTCTTTAATTTAAATCCAGTTTATCCCTAATATGTAAAAATGGTGAGAAGTGGTGACAGATGCTACTCAAATGTGTTTGGCTTTGTTCTCTGAATATTTTCTGAATGCAGACAATGCACAGATTGCATTTTCCATTCAGATCAGTTTCTCACTTAAGCAGAAAACTCCCAAAGGATAAAGAGTGAAGTTCTGTACTCTAATTGTTTCACTTAAAAAAATAATTGTGTCCTAATTATTTATCATGCAGCATTTAATTATGTGTGTATGTCCAGGGGCCTCTAACTTTTAGAGACATTTCTGCAATGAAACTTGTACTATATTTACTCCAGCAAGATATGAGTTTAGAATGGGCTCCTATAAATTGTAAAAGCACATCCTCCTGAGTAAATGGCATGATGCATGTGAATTACCTGTGCTGAAGTACATTTAGAAAGTGAGAAAATGGAAGAGAAATCATGCTGATAGACAATGAGTTGAATCCAGGATAAGTTTGTTAGTCATAAAGTTAGTCATAATGACTAACAAATACTATTGACTTCAATGGGACTTAAAGTTTGACCCAAACATATTTTTTTAAAGTGGCAACTTTGTTTCAGTTACTTCACAAGTAAAATATAGTTTATGTGCTTCCAGGTTATTATTTTACTAGGGATAATACTCCTGGGGCTACCGATTGAGACCTTAGGTGGTAATGTGTGGCAAAAACAAAACAACCTCCACATACACACTCCCCCCACC